>NC_143576.1:44548901-44855210 GCF_048544385.1 Mastigoproctus giganteus | reverse complement strand
AATGTTCCATCGATAATTTAGGGGAGGCCTTCATCCGCATTTACCCACGTCTTATTCTTTCTTCCCCTCATTCTGTCTTTTTTTTTTTAACTTGGTTTTGTTCAGGGAGCTCAGGCGACCCTGATGGAGACCAGCCAGATTTGATTTGATTTTGGGGTTACTTGCGCAACAGCAACCTAGGCGGACCAGCCGGAAAATAATGAGCACTGGCTTACCTCCTAGCGGGCAACTTGGGGCATATCCAGGGCCCCTACGGCCAAAAGCCAGAACGCAACATAATACTACTCACATACCTCACACAATATTTTTTCTGGCTTTTACAGAGTACTGTATACTTCACAAGAGTACTTATGGCGCAGTTGTGGGAACCATCGGTGGCGCCCCCTCTCCAAACACTATATTGTTTTTTGTCTAACATTAATAGTTGTCGAGAGTTTTATCGTGCAGAGTAAACCCCTGAACTTTCAAAGTAAACTCGTGTTCACTTTACAGTCAGAGCAAACTCTTATCTACTATGCATTGTAAACTGCATTGTAGTATAAAACAAAAGATCAGGCAGTGGTCATCCCTGAAGAATTCTTGCATGAAGAGGTCGGAAAGGATTCTTGTGGCATGTTCTAGAAGTGAGAGGAGATGTTTGAATTATTGCAATTCGGCATACATTAACACCGAAAGAAAATGTAAGTACAGTAATGCAAAATGCTCGAAAATAATTTCAAAATCTAGTGTGTAATCTCACCCACAATCAGGTGGAAAGAGACATATCACAGGTCGGATTACGTGTTATGATAACACAATTAACTTCATTTATTTTATTTTCGAAGCCTGATTTTGTTTATGTGAATTTTGAACTCTTAACGGTAGAATGGTTTCACTGACTTTTTAAAGGTGAGTAATTAACAATTTTTGCCCCATGGTATTCGTGAATAGCGGATAAACATTCATTTTATGCACATTATATAAATTCATGTAATTCATGTTATTTATTTAAATTTTCTAACTGGAATATCTTTTAGAGTATTCCAGTTAGACAAAATTATTTTTTTTTTAACTTAATTTAGTAAAATTAACACACTGTATTTTTGTTGAAGAATGTGCAATGGTACTGAGGCATCACTGACTTTAGTGCATTTCACTCATCTTTATTATAAATAGCAAAAGAGATTAAACATGGATAGTTAATTATACCTTAATGAACCATCATTATTATTGATTTACATGATACATGTAATTATTCGTAAAGAGAAATGGTGTGTATTTCAGTTATCGTTCCTCCCAAATAGCATCTCATTAAAAAAATTAGAAAGAAGCGAAGCCTGGCATTGAAATCTCATTTAATGCGTTCCAGCTTCATCAACAGCAGCAGCAACCACTAGTGATTGTGAACGTGATTAGGTAAAAGCACGTAATCACGTTCAGCGAGTGGCGTATTTCGCAAACGATATTTGTAAAGGGATTGAACTGTACTTAATTACCGAGATTTGTAAAGCGAACACCCATTATGTTTAAGGGAATAGACTTTAAAAGTGCTCCAAGTTGCTAATTTCAGTTCCATAATAGTAGAACAAGAATTTATTACTATTTGATTGGAAGAGACATATTGTGATTTAAAGGGACAGTAATGGTCGATAATAAAATATTTTTCTTCAGTCTAAGGGATAAATAAATGGAACATCGTTAAATTTTTTTTTTTTTTTTGATGTCTAGATATAACTGGAAAATGTTTATTTAATTTTCTTTCAGATTCAGCGTCAATGATTCAAAATTTAAAACAGATTTAGTTTAATTCCAGATTTAAAGTTAGTCTTTAGTATTGTTATTGGAAAATCGGTGCAAATCGGGATGCTTATATAGCATAAGTTCAAAAAAAAAGTAGTTAATGTCATAATAGCTTTTATTCCATACATTTATTTCAAGTATTTCTCAAATTTCTCTTTAAATATAACCGAACTTCCACCCCACACATCAATCTCTTTGACAATGTTCGTTCAGAAATTCGAATTATCTGCACTCAGTTTACATACACACCCCTTTTGTTTAAAAACGTTATTCGAAATTTGTTCATTCGTGAAAACATTATTCTGTATATCTTATGGAGCTTTGTTTTTACGTATATCACATGATTAAGTGTAGAGATGACCTCAGCGTTATTTAGTTTGCTCCACTTTTCAGGCTTAAATACCTCGATCATGCCACTGCAAATATCCAGTTTCCATACACACACACACTGTGATTCCCTTAACTTACAAAACTAACATTTCTCTTTGCTTCCTGTCGTGTAGTTGCCTATTGTAATCAATCGATAGTAATTCAAACAAGTCTACATTTTTTTTTCTTAAAATGAGGTCTCAAAACCTGTAAGCAGTATTCAAAACGTAGCCTAACCATTGCTTTATTATATAATGGAATAATCACTTCTTTGTCTCAAAGTAACCGTGACAGAATCCTTATCCTAATTATACTGTTCAAAGAACGTCATATAGGCTATTTTGGTTACTCCCAAAGTCCTTTTCATTATCAACTATTTGAGTTTGGTGCTATCGAAGTGGTACGCGACACTAGGATTACTGCCAACTAGATATAAGATCTTGAATTTTTCATTTTTAAACTTCAGCTGTCATTTCTCAGCCGCCCAGCCAATAATTTAACTAGGTTTGTAGCGTACTCTGATTACTGTCATGAACCACCTTTGTATCACCACTAAGCAGATATTAAACTTGAAATACCTACACCAATATCATTAATAAATATCAGAAACACTAAGGCTCCCAGAACCGGAACACTGTTGAATCCCGTTCATAACATTATAGTCCATGAAGAGCAGAGCGCATTTACAATTGATTTGTTTACTAGCACTTAGCAATGCTTTTATCCATAACAAAAATAGTAACTTTTGTTATGGATAAAGGTCATTTTTACAATAATGTGAGATTGTACAGACAACTTTACTATCCAAGAAAATGATATCAGATTTGCACTTTGTATTCAATAATTTATCGAAAATTTCGTAAGATAAAATTATACTTAGTATTCGCGCGTGAAACCGTGCTGTGATTCCCTTATTTCATTCCTGCCAGATGATCCTCACTGTCATTCAGAGGACTCAAGGAATCACTTGTGGTACTATGGTAACCTTCTAGGGGTAGCTTTGAATACATGACGCAGCAGGTACAACAAACAAGAGGGGAGAATTACCTGAAGAAGTTTCACGATCGACCATGTCACCGTGAATTTAAGAATTAGTTAATCAGTTAATGACAACATACTATAATACATTCTGATATAAGATACTATGTTCAGTAAAATACTCTGCGTAATAAGATTATATTTTGCCATTTTATGTAGTATGATGACTAGTGGAAACCCCCCCCCCCTTACTGATTTTCATAGCCTGGCTCGATAAACACGGTTGCCATGGCGAATGATATTTGTTATTTTAGTAAAAAATATAAATAGTTCATAGAATATAAATAGTTCATATAAATAGTTCAATAGAATATGTGAACAATGTTCTAAATGCTGTGTTTACCCACAACATTTAGAACAGCAGATTTTGACATATTTGTAAAATTTGTAAAGGGAAGGGCTTTTGTTTTTGTAAGGGTGACTACAGTGGTCTCAGACAGCTTTAAGCCCTCGTCGTTAGCACAGTTGGTAGGAGTTGGAATCCCATCGATGACGGAAGGAATTTCTATGGGTCTTAGCTTTACTTATTTACAGCAGAAGGAGAGTGCTGAATCACGTTGATCCACTTGATGTCAATTATTTAAATGTTGATGATCCTGCTCACACTGCTTTGTTAGCAAGCTGCTCTTGCTCGGGTTGCTGACAAACTAAATTTTGCATCTACATTCACACACGAGGAATTATTTAGAGAAGGGAATGAGAAAAGTTCATCAAGGTGTAAGAAGGGGCTAAATGATTTTGTGATAACTGAAAAGAAAGTGGGAAAGAAACTGTTGAAGCTAAACATAAAAAAAAAGGCTCCTGGAGTGGACAGGATCCATCCAGTTATTTTAAAGGAAGCAGCAAAGGAGATAAGCAATCCCTTAGCCATAATAATGAGGACATTTTTGGATTCAGGGGAGTTCCCTATGGACTGGAGAGGTGAAAGCGCATTCCCAATTCATTAAGGGGGAATCAAAAGGTGACACGAATAATCACAGACCAGTCAGCTTAACTTCTGTTCCACGGAACAATAATGAAGTCACTTTTTAAAGTAATGCAGGAATCATCTAAACAGGAATGCAGTTATACTGCACTCACAGCATTTGTTAAGGGGAAATTTTGTCGGTCCAATCTGAATGGATATACTATCATGCAATAACAAAGGAACTGGATGCAAAAAATTATTTTGATATGTACTTCGATTTCAGGAAATCTTTTGATACTAATGTAAAGAAGGAAAATTACTGCTATAGATGAAGGTATGATTGAGTAGGAGAAAACAGTGTTAATTAATGGACACTGCTCTTCGTGGACTAATTTTATTAGTCGAGTCCTCAGAGTTCAATGCTGGGCCATTGTTGTATATTTTTATTAATGATATTGACGAAGGGCATAATGTCTAAGTTTTAAGATGTTACAAAAGTTCGAAGAGTGATTAATGACAGTTATCATGGTAAGCTACTGCAACAAAATCTAGAAAAATTAGGCAGATGGGCTGAGGAATGCCAGTTGAATTTTAACATTGACAAATGCAAAGTACTTCTTATGGGTATCAGTAATTCCAGATTAACGTGCCAACTGTGCAGTATTACACTCAGAACAGTGAAAAATTAAAAAAAAAAAAAACTTGTTATGAGATTTTCTGAGCTGTGCAGACAGGCTGCTAGGACAGCTCATGGGGTTTTATCAATGATATACAGAAACTACGCTAGCATGGTAAGGCCCCCATCTTGAGTAATGCATATAGGACTGAAGGTCTCATTTCCGAAAGGATGCATATCTCCCTGCACGGATGCAGAGAAGGGCAACGAGATTGGTGACGGGAACAAGAAAGGCTTCTTGCACTCATTGCACTCTTGCTGTTTTCGTCATATTCTAGTCCATGCACTCTTGCTGTTTTCGCTATATTCTGACAAATCCCAGGTCTTCTGTTTATAGAGGAACAGGGATTCGTCAGACCAGGCCACATTTCTCCCATCCTCCACTGTCCGGTGTTGATGTTCCTGAATCCACTGTTGCAATATCTCCTCATTTTTTGCTGACAGGAGTGAAACCTGCTTCGGTTGTCGGTTACTATTACCTAGCTGTAATATGGTACAACAAGTTGTGCATTTTGAAATGCTCCTTTGCTTACCATTGGTTTATTGGGTTGTTATTTGATTGACTTTGTCCAATAGTAGGGAAAATCATGGAGACAATGATCAAGGGTGGAATTCAGGATCATTAGACAGAAATGAATTCTGAAGGATACTCAGCATGGATTTTTAAAGGGAAAATCATGTTTAACTAATCTGGTTAACTATTTTGACAGGGCCACTCAAGAGCTGGACTTAGGGAATAGTTTTGACATTGTTTAGTTGGATTTCAGCAAAGCATTTGACTCAGTCCCGCATGAGCAGTTACTTTATAAGCTGGAACAGGTTGGAATCACAGGGAAAATCCTTAGCTGGATGGCTTCAGAGCAGGAGGCAGAGGTTTGTGATAAATGGTTATTCCTCAGATTGGGTTGATGTAAGAAGTGGGGTTCCTGAAGGATCAATATTAGGACCACTGTTTTATTTTTATCATAAATGACATCGATGAAGAGGTCGTGAGGTCTAAATTTGCAGATGATGTAAAGATTGGTAGAGTAGTTAATGATCGCGGCCGAGCAGAGCTTCTTCAGAGTGACCTAAAATGGCAACTATGCTTTAATCCAGCAAAATGTAAGGTATTGCACCTGGGGAACAGTAACTCCATAATAACTTATACATTTGGCGGAGTTGAATTAAGGCCGGTAGTGTAGGAAAGGGGCTTGGGTATTACGATACGGTCAGACATGAAGTTCTCCGAGCATTGTAGACTGGTTGCAAGGAAGTGGCTCCCTGGTATGGGCAACCGGGGAGCGGGATTGCTGGCACCCAGTGGTATTGAACTACTTCCGATGGCTGCAGGGATTTCATGAGCGAATTGCGCTACAGTAAAAACAACTACGAATAGAGATAAGGCCGTCATGATCCATTATACAAGGCTACTGTTAGACCACACTTGGAATACTGTGTTCAAGTATGGAGACCGCACCTAAAGAAAGACATTGTTCTTCTTGAAAGGGTCCAAAGACGGGTAACTCGCCTGGTGAGATCGGCAGAAGGGCGTCCATATGAGGAAAGACTTCGAATATGTGGTTTGCAGAGCTTGGAAACTAGACACCTTAGGGGAGACTTGATTGAGGTGTTTATGGCTCTGAGGCAAAAGTAAAATGAATGAGGACGAAATTTTCACGGTTATAAATGATTCTATAACTAAGTTACGGAGGAGATGTTTAGACTGGATTGTAGAAAGTTTTATTTTAGCCAGCGAGTTATAAATTACTGGAATAAGTTATTTACATGGGTGGTAGAGGCTGACAGTTTGGGGAAATTCAAAGGTCAGCTGGGTCTACGGGAGGAGGGAAGCGCATAGGTTGTCTGTTTCCTTTTATCTTATTATTATTATTATTATTATTATTATTATGCATCAGTGGACTCCCAACTCAATTATTTAGTAAATGTATGGGCACGAGCAAATATAACTGAAATAAGGGTAATAAATAACTTAATTAACAGGATTTTGAGACTTTTAATGGTGACAAACTTTTGGAATGACCTGAATAAGAGAAGGCAATTTTTATTGAAATATAAAATACTTTATCCGGTTCAAAAACTGAAGTTAAATTTAATCTTGAAAAATCTTAACACTATTTTTGAAAAGTCGAATCTGCAAATAAATGTCTCACATAATTAAGGAACCCAAAAGCAATTATTTTGCCTCACCCTAGGGTACTAAATAGATTTGGAGATAGGCATACAATGAATGTAATAAACAACTTGTTGACTAGTGTAGATTTCAAGCTCAGGAGAAGTTATTCTATCTCCAAATTAAAATTCTTAATAAGAAAATTTTTGATACTCAATTATACAGTAGATTAGAATTGCTATGCAAATAAATTGCTATCTCTGTTTGCAGTGCGGAATGTACTATGTGTTGTGATTTCATTATGTTTTCTGTTATATAACAAATTTGTGTGCAAAAACTGTTGTAAAAGAATACAACTTGTCAAGAAATTTACATTTCTTAACAAGTTTATTTATTGTAAAGAAATTCTCTTGATAAAAATAAATTGTATTGTATTGTTTTTAATTTGTATTCTTATTATTTTTTATTTATTTTTTGTTATTTTATTTTATTATTATTTTTTTTGGCTGGTGCAGCATAAGCCATGTGACCATTGCTAATACTTTCTGTTGTTAGCTCCCATTAACTTGCCGTTGGCTGGTCTCATTACCTCTGAGACAGAATCGCACTAAATTTCTCATATAGCGTCCCTGCATATTTGTCCACCTTTTTTTTTTTTCTATCAGAAGGTATGAACGCCTGATGCTGTTACTGAAGGAGCCTCATTTCATGAAAAGAGTAGGTGTACTTACTCATTATACCATGCACACTTCGATATACAAATTCAGTAATTCATTGCACCTTTCGCAGAAAATCCTACTACCAATTAAATTTGCAGTTAAGTCGGGTGCAGTGCACTTGTACTAAAAACTTCAAAGTGTTGAGTATTTATATTTCATATTTTAATTTTATTATATGCTGTTCATTTTTATTTTTTTGCAGGATTATAGGGTTATTCTTAAAAAGTTTATTACATCGTTAAGGGGTGTTTATCGGAAAGTTAATATTCCCAACATTAAAAATATTTCGATATGTCAGAGGATGATTGAACGAACTTACAAAGGGGAATTACGTATAAGGAGCATAAAATGCTTCTAAAGGCCAATCCTGAACAAAGATCTTAATTCCTGATTGTGTTCTAACTGACAAATGACAGCAGATAAAAGTGTATGAAATTTAGTGTCGATATCAGAATTGGTCCAGCTTCTTCCATTTTAGAAAGACTAAATTATATAGTTTTATTGGATTTGTTTTTTTATTGATACGAACGGTTCGACAGACACTGTTATCGAGCGAGTGAACTTGTTAACAAATTGGCAGCACACCCATCGCCATTCACCCATCGTAGATGGCCTGTGAAGATTATTAACGTTCTGAGATAAATGGGGTTGCTGTAAAAGGAACACACATCAAAATAATTAATCATACTATTGGAGAAATAATCCATCTATTTATGCATGTTTATTATGTCTGTTGAATGAGTGATCAAAATTCCAGTCTGATTGCTTTCATTTCCAGTAGTAAGGGGTAATAACATATGTTATTGAGGAAACTTAACCACATCTTGAAAGTAATGTACAAAATAATGATATAATTTGACAGCAGATATGAGAAGCATGATTTTAAATGACACAGTCACGTAATATGCGTCGCATTAATGCGATGGTTTTATCGATACTCTAGAAAAGGTGTGCAACCTTCAGTTGAATGTGGCTACCGCTCCTTCAGTGATCAACACAAAATTGTTCTTCCTTGAAAACACTAGATTTGTAGACTTTACCTGTGATTTGGGAGTAATTTTTGCTTCTCCGTTATATCAAGACAGTATTTCATATTCCTATTAACCTGTTTGAATATGATATTGACTCTATGGATCTCCTTAATCTTATCAAATGTTCCTGTCCTCTTGTAGAGGACAGGAACATTTGATCGAAGTTCGAAGAGTCTGAACATGGCACGTTGCTTATAAATTTTGACAGAAACCGAAATGTCAACAAAATTATAAAGAACGTGATCCTTCCTGACTTCTTTTCATTCTCAAATCTTCAATCATTTAAAATCGACAGTATGGACTTGAGAGATCTCATTTTGATGCGTGTCAGGCGGAACTTTGGCGAATATCAATAATATCAAACTATGACATATTATCGCCTGAGGTGTATCTGTGCTTTCGACGCTTGTGTGCATATATCCCTCAGCACATGCCTTAAGCCGAACCTGAAAACTCATCTTATCAACATCATGAAAAATTCGTATCTGTCTCTACCATACTGATATTACTTTGTTGTTGTTGTGTGTTGTTGGGAAAAGCAAAAGCATCAAGATACCCCTAGAACTGGAATTTGGAAAACAATTAATCTACTTCTGATATCAGAAACAGATATAAGAGCAAAGACGTAAGCAGATCAACAAAATACAACTGCTGAATCGAGGTGTTGAGCTTAGTGTCTTAAAATGGGGAAATCGTCAGTAGATGCTTTATAAATGGGTAAAAATGACACCAGCAGAGAGAGAGAGAGAGAGAGAGAGAGAGAGAGAGAGAGAGAGAGAGAGAGAGAGAGAGAGAGAGAGAGAGAGAGGGGGGGGGACTTCTTATATGTGAATTCAAACCATTCCTCTGGATGTTATCAACATCCAGAGGAAAGTCCATAGAAAACCCTAAAAAATGTATAATAATTCATTAGATCCTTTTCAAAGACATTTATAGTCTAAAGCAAGCTCTGGTCAATGTTGAAGAATCAGATTGCTGTAAAATAAGCAATATAATCATCTCGGAAAAACTCAAAACCATTGCGTGTGATTATTTCAAATAATAGAACGATCTATTCGCTTTCCCAATTTTTAAATAAGGGCAGTGGACAGGTTGTACCCTTTACCACTCTTTATCCCTGAAACATCGTTGGATAACATTCGAAAAGAGAATAAATTACGATTTTAAACAATGTTCCACATCAATTCTTTATTCACTTTTGTTAGAAAATTTATTGGACGGTTTTTAGAAAAGCTGCTGAGTTTAAAGGACGGCAAGGCTTCAAGGAAGGAGGGTACATATTCAGTTATAATTAAAAGGCTGTCTGTAAGTGTATCAAACCGTTGGGAATGTTAATGAGAGCGTCATTAGACTCCAGAAAGCCCCCTGGTACTCGACAGGTGCTAATGTCCTCAGTCCACAAAGATGGTGCTAAACAGGAGTTGAATAACTATAGGCCAGAGAATTTGACTTCTATGATAAAGAAGATCATGGAGTTTACGGTTAGGGATGCGATTCAGGACCATTTCGATAAGAATGGTATCTTGAATAGATCTCAGCATACGTTCATTAAGGGAAGTCATTCTGACCAATCTGATAAATTTCTATGATATGGTCATTAGGCAGTTGGACACCAGTAACAACTTTGACGGATGTCTAAACTTCAGTAGCGCTTTTGATGGCCTCATATGAAAGGCTGCTATATCAAACGGAACAAGTTCAATTACTGGTAAGATCCTACGCTGGATCGCAGACTAGCTAAAAGACAGAGACAGTGGGTTGTCATAAATATCTTCAGGATGTATTAACAAGAATGATGTCTCCGAGTCCAGTGTTGAGCTCCGTCCTGTTTCCACTTTCCATAAATGATACTGGTGAAGATACGCAAGAGAAGTTGTCAAGGTCTGCTGATAATTTTAATGTCAGAATTCGAGCCCGCCCATGTTGCTTATAAAAGTATTGGATTAGATGCATATATGGTCCGAAAAATAGCAACTATAGTTTAATGCTTCTAAATGTGTGGTTAAAGGATTGCATCTTGGAAACATAAATCCTAAAGTCACTTATAGGCTGGAGAGGGGGGGGGGCGAGAGGCACAAAGCGGTTCCAGAGAGAGACGAGACGTACTTGTTATGATTCAATCTAAGACGAAATTTTCCATCCAGTGTGAACAGGTGACTAGGAAGACTAGGTTTCCTGTCAATGATTTATAGGATCTTTTCTATAAGGAGAAGGACGTTATTATTCTTTATACAAGGTGACGGTTAGATCGCATTTTGTATATTTTATTCAGGTCTGGATTCCTTGCCTTAAAATAGCAGATAACTTTAAAGAAGGTTAAAAGATTAGTGTTGAATGCAAATCGATGCACATGTGGAAAATAACTTAGAAGGAGGTAGAATGCAAAATTTCAAAACTAGACGTTTAAGGGGAGATCTGATTAAAGTAAATAACTCCGAAAGGAGAAAGTTGAAGTAGATAAGGCCAAAAGATATGCCTGGTTAGTCTAAAATATGGCAAGTTAGTAAAATAGTCTAAAACACTGATGGACTGATATTCGGGTGACACTCAAGTCCAGTGGACCTAATTTCGGAGAAGTCCGGTAAGTCTGTGAAAACCAAATCCTCTTCTTGCACCTTCACGATGGTGGGACTGTTAGTAACTCTGGGTATAACTCCTATGTGCAAGATCTGAAATACGGCACCTAGCATACTGCAGGTGACCACCCAGGTGCGAAACAACATAAGCAGCGATCGAGGTGTGGCGCCCACACCATACGGAGGAATGCTGCTCCTCTATGTTACTAGACAATATTAAGTGGTAGATGACTCTCATCATCCGGTGCGATGCCACCACTTTGCTTAGTGGAGGCTTGAAGTGTGGAACGCATGTTTAGTCCCCCAGAGAAAAGCTCCTAAAACCCTCTCATCTCTTCCATCATGCAGTGTGATTGATATCTTTTGAGGTTATGATGGACATGAGTAGATCCAGTCTTCCTTACATTTCGAGGGTACAGCTCTAAAACGGTGTTCGCAGAACGGCGGCTAGATAGCCACCGGACCGAATCTGTTGGTAACTCTCTAGGAGGCTTCCGGATCAGCTAGTGTATAATCTCACTGCCTCTACTCTGCCAGATAGTGACTGGAGGGAGTCCGAGTAGTGTGTATGCGGGAGGGGGCATTGTCGAGGCCACCTTATATCAAAGAGCTGGGTATATTCTTTCTATGTGTATGCCATACCCAAAAATTGTATTACTTCATACAACATGTCCTCCCCAACTTTTCTTACTACATGAATTGCCAAATTAATAGAACAAACTTATATGCGAAAAGAATAAACCTACCAAGCACTTCTTCGTTCATTTCACAAATATTCGTGGTCTCAGTTCTAATCTCATGATATCCATTTCCACTTATAGTCCTCCAAACCCCATGTACTTTTTCTGACGACAGAATCCCAGTTATCGGTTGATTCAACCACTGCTCATATTGTTGTTCGAATTATTCGCTGTGTGATTCCTTTTGCTTTACAGGTGCATATGACCGTTCGATATTCCAAATCCACTAATCGCTTAGAACTATTTGACTTTCTCTCTTTGAAACTTGTCTTTCTCCAGTCCATCTTTCCTAACAGTGAGGTAATTTTCCTTGATAATTTTAATGTTCATAACTCCACCCGGCTTCCATTTCCTAATCACACGGACCCAGCTGGTAGAAATGCTGTGACTTTTGCGATTACTAATGACTTCGCACAGATTGTCTTTTGCCTACCAGAATGACAGATAATCCTAACCACCCAGCCAACACTCTTGATCTTTTTCTCATAAACCACTCTTCTAAGTACACAGTCGAGGTGAGTGGTCCTCTAGGCACCTCAGATCACAACTTGGTGACGATCTGTTCTCCAATGGAGCCTTTCTCTTGTTGAGAATGGAGCCATTCTCAACCACGTGTTGTTTGCATTACAAGAATGCAAAATGGGATCTGAGGGGTTTCTTTTCTTCTTTTCCTTGGTCGGATTATTGTTTCAATATTTTTAATTTAAACATTTGTGCAGATCGTGCATGCCTTTTCTATAGAAGTTTCTATGGGCACTGTTCTGAATGGGGCGTCTATAATTCCAGCTCTCACTTCCAAAGCAGCCCGATAACGTGTCACAACCAGTCAGCATCCCTTTACTGTCCAATTTCAAACACGCAGAACCAACTTTTCTTCTTCCTCATTTATTCATCCAACTTCTAGAACAACTTCTAGGTTGTTTTCTAGAACAACCTTCCTCCATACGTATTTCCTGAAAATTACAATCTACAGAAATTCAAGTCTAATGTCAACAAATATCTTCCTTCTTTTATCTTCTGAACCTCTTCAACCCATGTACGGTACTAAGTACTATAGGTTCTAATATCTCTCGTTTTTTGGGGTTTACATTAAAAAAAAAAAAATGAGTAAGGTCTGTTCTCACTCGTAAACTAAAGGCGAACCAGGAGACACAAATATAAAATCTCCGAGAATAAGAGAAGACTGGATCTTACGAAATTCGCCCATGGAGAGCGGTTTGGCGAACACTTATCAGACTGGTAGAGGCAGTGACTCTGACTAAGATGAAAGCAAAATTGTTAGTTATCTTATGGGGATGGGAACGGTATAAATATTCCGTTTTATTATTATAAAATAAGTTCTCCTTTATGGCGGTTTTCCGCCCCTTGACGGACGCTGTTATTACGAAGTGCATGGGGTCGTTCATTGTGGCCGGTTACTATAACTATTATTATTATTACTGTTGCTCGAATAACTCTCTTGCTACCCTACAGGTGTTCAGCATCACGGCTTTTTGGAGTTCCATGTAGGTGATCTCTGGGACGCCAATTGCTCCTAGGTTCTTATGGAGCCTATTTAGCACCATGGCGGTGGTCGACACGGTGATCGGGATGGTCATTTCTTGTTCCATATATCAACATATCTCTGAAGTACTCAGAGCCAAGACTCCTGTCTTAGCTCTGAGTACTTCCTAGTATTTTCTTCGTATGTTTTCTGGAGACTCTTATTTATGTTTATTATGGCACGTTTCCTGTATAGTTTGTGAGTAGAGATCCCTAGTATGGTTTGAGGCTTGTACTTGTAAAACGATAAACTTTCTTGGGTCAGATAGTATTTTTGCGTTATTATATAAGACATTATATTATATGATGTCTTATATATGTGTAACGAGAATGTTAATGTATATAAAATTGTGTATATATCTTCATGTAAGTATTATATATATATGTAATAATTGTGTGTACAAATAAATGGTAATGAAATGGTATTTTTGGGCTAGCTTCATTTGATGTATTATCCAGGCCACCTGGCCGTGTGTATGAGTGTACCCGTCTGAGTGATCACACCGCATCCTGCGGTGATGTGATAGATTGTTTCTGGGGACAGGTTAATGGGCTTATTTTACTCCGTGGCTGAATTAGTCGGTCTCAGGCATAGATACAAGATTTTTTGTCCAGCAAAACAGGCAAATCGACCATAGAACGCATGCAATTAACAGACATAAGACACACAGCACAGTAGATGAATTTAATTATTCGGGTGACCTAAAAATAATAATTTGGTGCTGATTACCTGGTCTTGGATGGCGAGCATGAATCCTTCGGTTTCGGGAAAGAGCTTTCCTTTCGTGAGCCAAGCGTTGGAAGACATCTTATCTACGTAGTCTTTATGGAAATCATTGTAGTGTTGTCTTGGAATGTCTTCATCGACCACCTTTGTCTTTGTTTCTTCTGTCTGCGTGTAGTGTGGTCTCCTTTTTGAGGTTGAGTTTTGTGTCCC
This sequence comes from Mastigoproctus giganteus, assembly GCF_048544385.1. NCBI lineage: Eukaryota > Metazoa > Arthropoda > Arachnida > Uropygi > Thelyphonidae > Mastigoproctus > Mastigoproctus giganteus. Next base: position 44,840,783 of record NC_143576.1, on the reverse strand, counting down.
CTTTGTCTATCTTCCTTAGGAAGGGTACTGTGTTTTCCTGTAAGTAGTGCTGCAGGTTTTTAATCGCCTTCTCTTGTTCAATGAGCTCAATCAATCTCCTCCCTCATTCTTTACGGGCTATGGTCAGTCTCTCGATAGCCAACTACGAGTGGTGTTGTCGGCTCTTGAGCATCAATGTCCTCGTCGATCTTGTCCAGCTCGGTGTTAGACCAATCTGTGATCTAACTTATATACTTTGGAATTACTATTATTCCATTTTATATAACCTCAAAAGTCAATTAAAATTAATATTACCGTACTGCATATTGATCATCACAGAAAGAGAGAACCTTCCCCCCCCCCTTATCTTTGTTTCTTCCTTTCAGTTTGGGTGGTTGATCCTGGAAGAAGTCACCCAAATTGTAAGTATAAAACAATAAGTGTTTTGTATATCATCTTATGTATTTGTATTCTTTTGCGATCTAACACTGTTTCCATATGCGTTCTCCAAAGATTTATCTAGGTATGGCTACCTTTTTTCACAGCTCTCCGCCAAACACTAATACACATATACTAACAATAATACACTGGTGTGCAAAACTTAAGGACCAACACTATTTCTAAAGGTTACAATCACAAAATCAAACGAAACAGTCTGTGGCGATTTGCATATCTGTGGCCGTTCAGTAGAAAGCCGGTGCACATGCAAAAATTTGAATCGCGATTAGAGGGCTCACATAAACAGATAAAAGCAGCAGTTCAGCAGAATGTGCAAATTACCGAATGGTGAGCACAATTGTTACAGACGTTCCATTGGTTTCATACAGTGCTACAGACAACGGAATGGCCAGTAGACAACATCTGGATGACTTTACGCGGGGTCGAATAATTGGGAAGCTTGAGGAAGGTCGAAGTGCGAGGAGTGTGGCTGCAGAGTTCGGAATCGCCCATAGTATCGTCTCACGTGCGTGATCGGCCTTCAGAACGACAGGTACAGCTGTTCGAAAGACCAGTGGTGGTCGTCCACGAAAAACAACGCCCAATGATGACCGCTATGTACCCCTACAGGCTAAGAGGGACCGACACTAGAGAGCGGGATCCATTGCAAGCCAGCTGCACAGGACGCAGGATATCGCGATTTACTGTGGCCAGGCGACTCCACATAGGTGGACTGTTTGCCCGACAGCCAGAGTCCCTTTAATACCGAGAAACCGTTTACAGTAGTGCATCGAACACAAGGACTGGACAGCAGCGCAATGGGGTTAGGTACTCTTCACTGATGAAAGCGATTCAGTCTCAGCAGCGATTCTGGACGTCAGCTAATTTGGCGAGAGGTTTGCACACGGTATCACCTCGCAAACATAACTGAAAAGGATCGATATGGCGGTTGAGGTGTTCTCGTCTGTGGAGGCGTTATCTTGGATGGACGTACACACTTCCAGATACTGGAAGTCGGTATTGTAACCGGTGCACGCTACTGTACTGAGGTAATCCTTCTCCATGTGCGTCTGTTCCGAGGAACCATTCACCCAGAGTTCGTGTTTATGGATTTGATTTGATTTGATTTGAATTTTATTGGCGCATTAGCATCTAAGGCTATAATGCGCCAAGACCAATTTATGGATGATAACACCACACCATATCGCACTGCAACTGTTGATATGATTTTGGAAAGTGAGGACATTGTTCGTATGGACTGGCCTGCCCGTTCTGCCAATCTAAATCCCATCGAACACATATGGGACGCTCTGCGGAGACGCCTAGCGGGACATCCACATCCACCAGAAAATGTTCACCAGCTGAAGAGGAATGGACGATGTTACCGCAAGAACTTATCAACAACATAGTTTTATGTATGGGCAGGCGGTCTAAAGCCTGCATTGTCATTAGGTGTGGCCATATCTCCTACTGAGGATCACCTCTTCCCTTTGTTCCATCTTTGACAGTGATGCATCTGTATCATGGCAGCCAGTGCTATGTTGCCATTTTTGAATAAAGTCCCTCTGTACCGGTTTTGTTTCCGTTGTTGTGTCGGTGTTGTTTCCTTCTTCATTTCAGCACCTCACGAGGTTCCTTTGGTATGCGTTTTCCATATCCAGGCCACCTTCTATAAGAAGCTACAAGTGAAAACCTGACTGGTCCTTAAGTTTTGCACACCAGTGCCATATATGACATTTTTGTCGTAGTAAATATATTGCCACGGAATGACACCTAGCCCATAATACCGCATACTAATAATAATTAACACCATACTATGTATCTAATAGCATGGATTAATGTGAATACAGTACATAAGCCATGTGAGAAGGAATATACACTGGTGTTCAAAGAAAGTGCATCACCCCTTAATTTTAATTGTCGTCCGAATAGCGTAAGTATATGGCAATATTTCTTACAGTTGCATCAGATAAGATTGACACGCGCAGGTGATGACGTAATATTGCATCAGCTATGTAAGCACGCTCTGCAAGAGTAGTCATTCCTTGCTTGCGCAGGATGGCGAGTTACGTGCAGTTGAAGCCACGAAGGAGTGCTATTGTTGCTTTACGTGAGGAAGGATGTTCTTCACGTCATATTGCTTATAGAGTGTTTTGTAATCAATTGACAGCGAGTAGATTTCTTTCCAAACTCAAGAATACTGGTTCTGCTGAGAAGAAAAAAGGAACCGAACACAAACGAGTCTCTACGCCAAAACAGGACCGCCTTTTGAAGCACTTATGCCTTAAAAACTGTAAAGCTTCTTCGTCTGAGCTGAAAAAAGAATGGTAAGAACATACAGGAGTGGTAGCAAGTGCAGTAATACAGAAGACGCCTCTTCAAAAATTGACTTGTAGCCCGTCGTCCTAAGAAAAAGCCCTTCCTCACACAAAAAATGAAAAAGACCCGATTGATTTGGTGTAATGAGAATGTCAAATGGACCCCGAGCAGAGGAAGTCAGTTATTTTGTCGGATGAGAAGAAATTCAACCTGCATGGCTCTGATGGGAGACAAACGATTCGTCATAGATGTGGTGAAGAATACCGTCCAGACTGTATGGTGTCTACAGTGAAATTCTCTACCAGCCAAATGATACGAGGGTGCATTTCGTATCGCGGAGTAAGTCACCTGCACACTTTATTTATTATTATTTTTTTTTCTTTGGTAGTTATTGGCGCATCGGCTTCTGTGGCCATAATGCACCTCCCAAGGTTTTTGCAGTACTTTGAGCCAAGCCCGAGGCGGGATTCGAACCCGCGACCTTTGGGTTCCAGGCAGACGCTTCACCCACCTGGCTAGCCCGGTCGGCCCTGCACTTTATAAAAGGTTCCGTAAATGCCAATAAATACCTGGCTGTATTGGAAGGGAAATTTCTGCCAAACATTAGAGACCATTTCAACCTGCCAAGTAACTGCATCTTTCAGGACGACTCTGCCCTTGTCATCGGGCGAAAAGTGTAAGTAGGCACTTCTGTGGTTACTTTAACTTCATTTCTACTTTAGAGGTTTCACAGTAATGTGTTTACATACAGGTGAAAAAATGGTTGGAAGAACTGTCCATTACAACTCTTAGCTGGCCAGGAAACAGCCCGGACCTGAATCCTATAGAGAACTGTTGGCATCGCGTGGAATCTGCAGTTTCCAGAAAGAAACCAAAGACTCTTCGTGAACTTCAGGACGCCATAATTTGTGTTTGGAACTACGAACTATCAGTTGATTATCTTCAGAAATTGATCTTGTCAATGCCTCTACGGTGTGCTGCTGTCATCAGGGCCAGAGGCCATTCAACTAAATATTAGTTTGCATCTGGTGAACTTTTCATTTTGTTTTCCATTTAAAATGATAAACTGAAGCAAATTGCGGGCTTCTGATAACATTTCAGCCATAATTGTCGTGTTTACCAAAACTGTTGTATAAAGTTGCAAATGCTCATTTTGGAATATTTTCAAAGCACCTCTCAAATATTACTTAGCTTTAACTATTAATTGCCTTAACTATTAATAAATATCTTTTGTTTATATTTCTATTTGTGATGCTCGTCATTAATTTACATTAATATACATACCATCGCGAAAAAGGGTTAGAAATGTGAAATTCCTAAGTGTTGCACTTTCTTTGAACACCAGAGTATACATTCATGAGCCAAAACATTATGAACACCTACCTAAAGCGGGTTGTCCGTCTTTCAACGTGATAACCGTTTGCACACGGCGTGGCATCGATTTCACTAGAACGCGGAAGGTGTCCTTGACCAGTGGACAGGATGTCCCAGAGTTCGGCAACGAAGCGAGAGAGTGCCGTGGACTGGTGGCTAGGTAAATGCTGCGTCCCACCGCATCCCAGAGATGTTCGATTGGATTGATGTTGTTTTGGTTCATGTGTATGTATTCGCTTCTCACAGGGCTTATCCATTTGGTTCTCTCGCTGAGAGAAGAGAATATGTAGCCACTTATTCTTATCTATTTTTTTAAAATTGTTTTTCTTTATTTTCCTTTATTTATTTTGTTATTCTTGGCAACATATTAATTAACAGTAATTTTAAATTATATATATTCATGCGCGATCCACAATTTTAAGTTTATCTGCAATATATTGCAAATTAAACTTAAATTTATAAGTAGCTTCCATAAATGCATAAAAAAACACGGCTCTTATCAAAGGTTATATTTCATTGCAACCGCGTACTGCTCCTATTAAACAGAAAAGTGCCAATTGCTCTGTATTATAAATTTAATAAATTTTCTGTTTATACTCCGGGACGACCAAACGGTCAGAGGAGTTCACAAGACAGACAGAATACAAGAAACTGCACCGTATTCAGTAGTCACGGGCTTGAACCCCGGTCACTCAAGGCACGTGTACTTAAAGAGGAGATAACAGGTTTTCGTATGTACTGCGATAACGAGAATGATGTTTGTTAAGGGAATTATCTTCTGAAATCATCCGAATTTTGACATATTGGGTAAGCAGCAGTAATGTAGCTTATTCTGAACCGGGTGGGAGGGATTGCATTTACTCAGCCTTCTGCGGTGATAAAATTCTGAATTAAACAAAACTAAATTAATTCTAAATTAAATAAAATTAAAAATTCTACCTACCTCCTCCTGAGATTGCCTAACTACCTCGTTTAGAGAGGAATTCAGAAATTCCTCCAATCACAGACGGGAATCGAAACCGGTCCGCTCCAAACGAGTAACAAGTGACGCAACCATTATAATTATAATGTCTTAGATGACAATAAGGTTAAATGGCACCAGACCAAGAACTAGGTATTAGATCTTTAGAAATGAAACTTCCACTAGCGTTGAATCTTCGAACTGAAATAATGAGTACCTGAAACATTTCCATTTCTATTGGTTCCTTCTCCATTTATTTTTTAACAACGGAAAACTGCTTTGAATGAAAATTGTTTTCAGATAGATGGCGTATATTTTAAAAATGATTGTTCCAGTAAATGGATAGAGAGAGAGATTTCGCTAAACTTTTAGGAACCATTTCGCTAATGAACATCAGCCAACTGTGTACACACAGATACGAAGGAAATTGCATTAACATGTGTTTTCGCTGAACCCTGAATCTCAAGTAACAATGTAATTTCCAGAACTTGCAACGCATTAATGAATCGAAGAAGGAATGAACGAACTCCGTTCCCCATTCATATACTTAAGGATTAAAATTATTACCCTTGTCAAACATAATGAAATTTAGCCAAAAGCAGGTATATGGTTATATGATGTCCTATTATACTACGAGTAATTTAAGAAGCAGCAGTAATTGAAATGAATTTTGTGCGCATGAGCGTATGTACGAGATAGAGAAAGAATTATTACAAGCAGATTACTTTCCTATGGAACAGGGTAATGCTATACCTATATTATTAATTTTGGAACCTCTGAAACAATATCCTTTAGCCATTTATTTTAGATTAAATGTTTTTCCACTTGTAGAAGAAACCGATTATATTCTGTTTCTGATTGAATTTCGAGTTAAAAGAAGTTTAACGTTTCCAAAAGAGATAACTAGGCAACCGCATAACCCGAGAGCCAATTTCAGTAGCATTAAATTTCGATTAAAAAGTAACAAAATACTTATTTATATCAAACTTGCCACAAAGACTTGATCAGTCGAAGGCAAGTACTGGTACTGCAGCAGTTTAAGAGTTAATGGAACTTCTTTCACTTAAACGCAGTTTTATATTGATTAGTCGTGTACAAGGAAATTAGGAATGGCGTCAGCTCATGCTAATTTAACTTAATATTAGACTGTCTGAAGCGTGCATTAAGATATACATAGTGCAGATGAATTGTGCACTGTTTTGATTAAATACTCTGATAAATCTCATTTAACAAGAAGGTATCATTTAGGAGCTGTTTTAGAGTGGTTGGATCAGAGTATTTGGAAAGGTTACATTGCCATTAAAATCAATATGAATAATTTCTTAAAAAAATGTGTATTTATAGCGAATTATGGAGCTTCACTATGCTACTCTTAGAGATAAATTCTATGAAATCTTTATAAATAAGCTGCAACGCTCATTCAACGCTTTAAGTTAACGCGTCGAATGAGCTATTTATTTCGAAAACATAAGGCCCAATAAGACTGAATATTTTATTAAACCAAATTTATAAAATTATATTTTTATTTGAAAATCCTAACTTGATTTTAATATACTGTAGTTGGCAGCCTTCATTTGATTTTTGTAAGTTGCTAGATGAATCACTCCGACTGAAGTAAATTAAACAGGTGTCAAAGAGAAGAAATTAATCCCAAAGAAGAATATTAAAATAGCGCTGCCACCTAGACATCTTGAAAACAAAGGAATAAAAATATAATGCATAATTCTAAAAACTTACGGATGATTTCCTTCGTTAAAAGATGAAGTTTGTGCATTGTTTAGATATAAAAACGAGAACTTCAATTCTGTGAAAACTGATTGGCTTAGAAAAGTCTTTCCTTTAAGTATCATCATTAAGAGCAGAATCAAAAAGAAGAAAGCGTCATCCACCAAAAAAAAAAATCTCCGTATAGAGCGTGTCGGATAAAAAAGGGAAATAACAAGTGTGCACGGCATGCCCATCGAGATATGATTTGTGGAGGCAATTTCAGAGCCATCTGGAAGATCTCGAGAATACCCCGTTTAAACACTACTCCTGAATGTTCATTAATTTAATCGCATAAGACAAAATTTATAATTTCAGTATAGTTATTTTACCGATTCGTCCTCAGGTTTGTCACAGACAAGTGTAAGGACGAATGCCAACCTGGCCTACTTATGAATCTAAAACGTCATGTTACAGGTATTTAAGTAATCATGTGCAAGGTCAGGAATAATACACCTAGTAAGCTGAAGATGATCATCCAGGCGTTAACCAACGTAAATAGGGATCTGGAGGAGTGGCGTTCACATCGCACAGTGAATATCCAACCCCGAGTCATCAGGCAGGTAGATGACTCGTCATCCTGTGCAGTACCACCATTCTGACTATTGGATGCTTGAAGCGGTGATACTCATGCATACTTATCATACCTCATGGCTTTTGAAGGTATGATAGGCATCATAGCAAGATCTAATATTACTTGCATTTCGAGGGTACAACTTTAATAATTTACGCAGGCCGGAAACTCTGTTGCTGTTGTAGGGGTTTTATTTTTCCAGATACATCTCATCGACTTAGAACACATTGCGTCAATATATTATGTCTGTAAATTACAATTCTATGGTCGATTTGCCTGCTTGCTTGACGAAAAACCGAATTTCCGAGAGTCACGTCACCCAGGTCTTTTCCACCCTATGTGGGAAGGACGGCGATTATTTCAACTGTGCTACACTTAAGGTTTAGGCTTATGATAGACTTTTTAATATTCATCTCTGAAAAATTATTCAAATATTTGAATTATTCCTCTCTGGCTTTAAAATAAACAGCTTTAAACCTAGCAGAAAAAGAAAATACCTAATCCTAAAAAAAATTCATCTTCCAATTAGGTAGTAGGCCCAGTGGCCTGTTATGGTCTTCAGCCATCTATTGGTTGGTATTCCTGGCTTTCTTCTTCCTCTAGCGATATATCGGAGAATCCGACGAGGTATCCTGGTTTTATCTATTCTTTTTACACGTTGTAGCCATTTCTGTCTCTACGTTTGGATGGATTCAGTTATGGGTGTCATTTCAAATCTTTCTAGCATGTTTTTGTTTGTTATTTAGTTTAACATCGTAAATCCTGCAGTTTTTCTCATAAATTTCATTTCAGCTGAAATGATTGTGCGTTCGTATTGTGTTTTTTTTTTTTTTTTTTTTTTTTTGTTTTAGGTCCAGGCATCACTTCCATGTATGAGTATTATTCTTTTTCATAAGTCAGGCCGTAGGCAAGATATTTAAAGCAATTTACTTGTTCAAGAATTGTATTACCAACACAAATTTTGCTTCGGACGGAATCTTTTCTTTGAAAAGCCATGATTTGTTTTTGCAGTTGATATTTCCATTTTAAATATTTTTTGCGGTAAGATTTAGATGGTGTTTTGAGTATTAAATTTAAAAAAAATTAATATTGTAACCAATATAAAATATTGTAACCAATCTTCATTATTGGCCAGTACTTGATCATCAGCGTAAAGAAACGTATCAAGGTGATTCTTTACTAAAAAAATAATGGATCAAAAAATAATCCTAATTATCCTAAAAAAATAATAATTGTGCCACTGTTGACTGATTACAGTGAATTTTTTAGCTATTTTATGTGTGCAGTGTCATTTTATATTCAACCCAGCAACAACACGTTTCTTGCGTGGTGTTAATTGTAAAACTTAGACATTGCAATAGCACAGTATACTGGGCTCGTGGCATATATAAAAATAATATATGCACTATATTTATACTGCCGCTAAGATGTTGCAAATCATGTACGGCATGCGACGTCGTCTAAGAGAGTTTACTACAGACGGATGATGCTATTACAAAACATTTCATAGAAATACGGTGAATTTTGCAAGCGATGCAATTTTTTTGAGTACCATTAGAACATATAGGTAGCTCTAGAATGTCTTCACACACTCAGTGTCAAAACGTAACAGTTTCCAAAATTTGGCCCATGAAAAAATAAGCAATTCAAATGAAGTTGATTCTGAATTAATAGCATCATTTAGAAACAGGACATTGTCCACCATGAACTATAGTGAAACTCTATAGTTCAGTTTATTACCATGGAAATAAACTGAACTATAGAGTTTCACTGCTTGCACTTAGAAAATACTATTCCGAAAAGCGTTCGTCACAGTTCGGGTTGGCTTACATCTGCTAACTGTTTTTATTATTTGATCAGAATGGCTTCACATTGGATATGGGAGTTGAGAGGATCGAAATTCCACGTTTAGTTTATAAGCTAAAGTTTATAATAGTTTATAAGCTGAATAGTTTATAATAGTTTATAAGCTAAGTTTATAAGCTGAATAGTTTATAAGCTAAAGATTTTATTCCGTATAGATGGAAAGGTTTTATGGGTATCCAGTTCCTTCAAGGGTGGATGTCACTTATATATTCAGGTATATGATGTGTTCAGTTTATGTTCAATTTAAGTATAAGTTCAGTTTCAGCAAATTATGTTCAGATCAAGTTATTATTTCTTTATTCTACCTGTGTGGTTGAATTTCTTGGGATGCTACACTTCCTGTATGACAAATTTGATAGCTTTTTATTGATTAACTTCAGTGTATTTAGATTATCGCAGTTTGATTTATTATTGTTACGAGGGTCTCTAACGCAATTATGATTTGCAAATATGCAGTTGTTCTATTTTTCGTACACAGCAGGTCTCGAGAAAGAAGCATTTCGCTAGCTATCGTATCAATGATATTTCATGGGAAGTTATTACTGTTTAATCTTTTCTAGGTTAAAAAAAATAATAAACTACCTGAACAATAGAACTTGTTTTATTTATCGATCAGATCAGTTGTTTTCAAGCTGTTCAGAGGCATCCTGGAGTTTCACTAAGAACTTTTGAGTTTTAGGGAAAATCCAGAAGTGGTCATCCCCTCTTTTTTTTTTTTTTTTTTTTTTCTTTTGTTATCGAGAGTCACGTCACCCAGGTCTTTTCCACCCTATGTGGGAAGGACGGTGATTATTTCAGCTGTTACACTTAAGGTTTAAGCTTTTGATAGGCTTTTTAATATTCAACGCTGGAAATGAATAATTATTTCCAGAATTATTTTCCGAAACCGATATATTTCGAATAATTCTCGCGTTTTATGCATACATCAGAATTTCGATTTGAATCTGACAACAAAAGCAAAAATGATACGCGTAGTCCACCGAACAATTTTCTGTCTGATAAGGGACTGCAACGTAAACGTGCCTTATTATATGCATGTACATCGCTGGGCCTCTATAGAAGCCCATCTGAAGATAATATATAGTACATATGCGCTATAAAAAAACATAAATAAATAAAAAAAAAATACTGATTTTGTTTGCCGAAAAAAAGGTTGAACACCTCGTTATTCGAAAAAAATGTGTAAAATTAAAAAATAAAAAATGTGTAAAAATGTCTAAAATGTAAAATTATTAAAAATTACTCGTCAAAGATAGTTACCACGAGGAGCTCTGAAGGGCATATAACTAAAGAATATTAATTTGGGTTGAATGCTGTAATTCGGGAGAAGTGGCAACTCTGGTCACCATGGTTAACATCATAGTAATTATCAATATTGGACCTAGGTATGACAAGTAAGGCGAAGTGTTTTGATATTTGCTTGCGTTGCTTCTTCGATTCCTTATATGGTTCTTTTTTGTGTTGGCTGCCAATCCAATTTCTCTGGTAGCACCTTATCACATTTTAAATTTATTGAAATAAATAATACTATTATTAAATAACTAAGAGTAATGAGAATTGCAGCAGGCAGGGATTTAAATATATAGTTTTCAAAAGTTCTTAGTTTTTAGTAGGTTAGGTTGTCATATGTAACTCCTGCAGTTAAATTTAGAAAACTTAATAAGGAAAATCTTAGCAACGATGCATGCAATCAATTTCTCATGTTTTACTGACTTTATGGCCATATCAGAAAGAAAAAAGACTGTACCCTATTATGGTACGTAATGTGTTTTATGGACATTGACTTTAAATATGTGCAGAGATAATTCGTGCGCACGAACTAACACGCACACGCATATACATAAAAATTCCAGCTACTCTGCATGTCTTTTCTTTTGTTTTCTGTCATTGAAATACAACTACAGTGCATTCAGTTGGCAGACTGAACAAAACTTGTACCTTTTTAGTTCTTGGCGTAATGATATGGAAGAACAGTTGCTTTCCCTAAAAGAAGAGAAAAGAGTAGCTTGAATTTTAAAATGAGTTAATATCACGTACACTAAATCAAAACATTCACAGTGGAAAACAACTCTAACTGAAAAGTTTCCCAATAAATTTAACGGTAAGACTTTAGAATCTGGTATACAGTTATACCGGTTTGGCCAAGCCTGGACTTTAGCAGTGATTTTTAAACGTTCTCCTCCTACCAATGATAGCGTTATCGCATTACACACACATACACACACTAATCTGTAACCTAACTTGTTTTTTATTTCTATTATCGCATACTAAAGAAAAAAAGTTAGGTTAGTTTATCCGACTATTCACGACGGATTCAAGCGAACACAGTCTAACCCAAATAAGCGGCAATTAGCAGCCAGTCAAACACATTATAACGCAAATAAGAGGTATTCCGCAGCTGATGACTATCATCCGTAGAGGAGCCACGTTTGCAAATCACTGCTCAAGTCACATCCAGGATTACAGTTATATCGGTTTGGCTTGGCCAAACCGATATAATTGTATCCCGGATTCTAAAGAGTAACCAATTTAACTAAAATTTCAAATACGTCATGTATGTCATCAAGATCCTCAAACGAAAGTTTTTTTCTTCTGCAACTTTCACAGTTGCATTATCCTCCAACATGTATTAGGATCCTTAGAGAAAACCGTGATTGCGTAATAATTGTCTACATATACAAGATTGGTATAGATATCGAAACTTATTCGCTCATGGCTAGTTAATTCACAGAAGTTCTGCATCTCAGTGTGTCTAGAGATGTCCATCGGAGATATTGTCCCAGCCGGTTTTCCAACACTACTCTTCTGAACCATTGCGTTAATTGCCAAATAATGTAATGAAATATTACTGTGCTCCCACTGTTTAATTTGTATCGACCTTAATGTATTTTGAATAATCATCGCTTATGCATACACTAGTATTTCGATTTGAATCTAACAACAAAAGCGAAAATGATTCGAGTAGTGCACCGAACAGTTTTCTGTCTGATAAGGGACTGCAGCGTTAACGTGCAGTCCCTTATTATATGCACGCACACCGCTAGGCCTGTATTTAAAGAAACCCATCTGAAGATAATATTTATATATGTGCTATATAAAAAAAAAAAAAAAAAAAAAAGCGAACCGTATAATCAAGCTATAAAAAAATAAATTAATAGACATGACACTTATTAATCTGAATTTGTCTAAATTCAGAGTGTACAAATTTCACGCTACCTACAGTTGTAACAGTAACACAATTAAGGCCCTCTCGTTTCAGTGATATTTAAAAATAAACAAAATACATATAGTTATAAATAATACTTTATCTGTATAATAAAGGATTCTTAATCATACCATACTAAAAACCGAGCCAATAAATATTCCAGACAACTAATGCTAATTTAACAGATAAGCCTAAACTCATTTAGTCCGACATTCTATGACTTGGAAACTCCAGTAGGTATGGCAAAAACCTCTAATATGGTTGATCCGGAAAAACTCCAGTGATTAACTAGTTACAGACGCTGCCGCTTCGAATTCGTTGCGCTCCAAACGGTTGGAGAAAGCGCCTACACCAGATGACGCTTTCTGCAAGTTTTTGAATGGCAGTTTCGAGTCTGCCATAAATGAACATATGCAAGTAATTATTTTTTTTTTTTATCGAAGGGACCTTTAATCAATGCTAGATTTAAATAGTTGGGGCCCTGGAGCACGTTTTTAAAGTCCATAAAATAAGGCTGCGGAGAATACTCGAACCAACAGTAATACTGTTAGTCCACACCGAACGACCTTTGAGCCCTAGAGCAACTGCACCTCTATAAATCTGGCTTTATGATGCAAAACGTGCATTGGAACATTATTATACCGATAGTGGTCAGTGACATATCGCGAAGCGTCTTCCCTCATTTTTTGCTATGTATTTGCTCATTCAGTTTTGCACATTTCAATGCACTAAACTGAAAAAATTAAGGGGAGAGGACAAGGTGCCAATAAGTGAAGCGACATGGTCATGCCGATACACTCTCGGCGATATATTGTGGAACACATATACCGTACATTTAAGGAAAATCCTTAACTCGTGCGCTGTCAATCTCTCACGCTCTATTTACCTTAGCCAATACTTAGGTAGATGAAATAATGAAAATATCAGCCATTGTTTCTTATCTTTAAACACAAATGCGGTGTATTCAACTGGCAAATAAATTGAGTAAACCACTGGACAATTGCCGTTCTTGAAACAATAGTTCTCTGGAAACCGGCAGCGACAGTTCTCGTCCATATTCACTAGTAGTACACATGAGTGAAAGGGTTAATTACGTTTACGCCCCCTCTCATACATAATATTAAAAATAGCATATTTGTACATATTCGAATAACTCATTTAACGACAATTAGAAAACGGCATATGAAAAGAGTCACTGTTCAAAACATCGTATGTCAAACTGAGCCTACTTTTTGATTAAATCTCCATTGGCAGAACCACTTCAAATAAGGGCCTTCTGCTGTTATCACATATACAATCTCTGTGAACAATAACTGAAAATGGTAATGTTTCTCCCTCCATCCACTCTATCTTCTGAATCTTAACAAATGTTTCCTCATTTACTTGATTAGCTTCAGGATGAACCAACTGATATGCCAAACTGATATTCGTTAACACTGCAGTGGAATATTTCATTATATAGTAACGGTTCTCTTAAACTTTTGACATAGCTTCTCATCAGTATATTACATGCAAAGGTGAATGTAATTTCCACTAGTCTGAATAGTTTCCTCTTATCAAATTAAAATATATCCTGTTTCTATATTTTGTTTGTTTGCCGTCTGACAAATACAAAATGAAACGGAGGAAAATAAAATTTAAAAAAAAAAGTGGTGCTGGTGGTGTTCCCTAATACCATTTAAATTGTTGGTAATTACTTGCTTATTCCAGACTGTGATTTAAATTAACCAGAAATAATATTTCTGGAGACGACGATATTGATGCTTTGAAGCAGTGGAAGATGCTGAAAGCTTTTAGTGCTACGCGTAAAAGAAGGATTTCAAATAAGGCATTTCGATAATTTCATTAATATGCGCTTCAGAGGATTTTCCTTTGCTTCCTACTTAGTGTAAACAGTTAGGCATGGCAGTTAGCCAAGACTACTAGAAAGTGCTGGAGAAATTCGTTGAACTTCGGCTTACTTTTTTTCTGCTTGTTTTCTGTAGCCGATTTAGGTTAAGCTTGAACAAAGAGGACGATTCAGATACTTAAAAAACAATAAAAAAATGTTCCGAAGAGAAACAAAAGAGCAGTGATATATTTTAATGAGAATTTGATGGCTTGTTAATTGTAGAATCAAGGATAAAATTACGCGTTTAGCGATAACTCATTAGGATCATCAAACTTTCATTATTATTTAAACCCTCCAGTGGCTCAATTAGAAGTGTCACGCTACTTATATTGTTTAAAGATTCGATTTCTTAATCATAATAACGGAAAGAGATATTAAAAAACAAAAAAGACATATCAAGCATAGAACGAACTTCATAAAGAATTAATTGGCTCAAGCAGCAACATTTAAACAGAGTTCTCGAAACCACTGAAAATGTTTTATTTATTCTAGTTGGTTGTTTTATTTTATTTATTTAGTATTTATTTATTTATTTATTTTTTTTTTTTTTGTTGAAATCTCATGTCTAAATTTCCGTTTTTGGTTCCCGTTGAATCAACTTTGCAAGAAAATTTAGGTTTTTGTAAAATTTGCTCCATTTCTTGCCACTAGGCAAGAAATTGAGTACATCATGTCTGTACATCAAAATCCCTCACATGCTAGGTTGTATTTTAACAAAACACTGTTGTACATTGAGATTACGCTTATGCTATCTCTCAGAAATTTTAATTGTATGATACAACTGTGTATACCTTGCTAACTCTGTTTCATCAGGCAATGAACAGTGTCACTCACTATCTCCTAATTTTTGAAATGGACATCATCCTAAGAATAATTTTATTCACTCTTCATTCCAACTATTATTTCCTTTTGTTCAAAAAAACTGAATACTTTATTTCTTCCTTTCAATTGGAGAAAGTTTCTGAATAAACTCCACAGACAGTTAAAACTTTGACATGTTCTGCTTCTCCTCTGAAATTTCTGTGCATAATTTATTCAAAAGTAGTGCAATCCATCACACACTTGATGAAAGCTACGTTTTTTCATTGCACAAAAGAAAACTCTCATTGGTAACAAAATCATTAATTGGTCACACATGGGTGCATATGGACTGAAAACTCACGCTCTGACACGCACTCTGTTTCCTCACGCAGTTGTAATTGCAGTAATACGTTTATAGTCATATATTATTTGCTACCTTATCTGCTAGCGTTGGAAAATGCATGGTTTAGGAACCAAGAGTCGCTGGGAATGGAGCCAAACGGGATAAAATAATTTCCTGCTGAGGACGAATGAAAACACTCCAGCAACCATAATCCGGTTGATTAGGACTGCTGCCGCCACCCCCTTTCCTCCCTCGCTAATTGTACTTAACCTAATAAATGCCACCATTAAATAGGGGAGATCAGAGAATGGAATGTTATGACTCATGGCTAATTATATAGTGGCCCCTGCATCCAGAACATCAAAGCTCATCATCTGCTCGTGGTCAAGGATGTTCTCCGACAATAGAAGCCGTGCTTTTATCTGCAAATTGAATAACAGCTAACTGCAGAGGTAATGTACCTTCGTGGTCGTGTCACCCTCTTGTGTGGTGTGCTTTTAATTCTTCATATAGAGGAAATAAAGCAACCTATTTAAAGGATTAGCACTGGAAGTTTTCCTACAGTAAACGCCGCCAAGAATTTTAATTGGAAGCATTCGTAAGTTACACTATTTTCCTCATGCCACTTTAAGTGTAGCATCTTTGCTACAGGGTTGAAATGCTTATTTAATAGCAAAATGTCCATTATTTTATTGCCTTCAGAATGAAATGAACTTGATAAGGAAATAAAATACACTCAGTTTGCATGGATATCAGAAACAGCAGCTCTTCCCTGTTGGGTTTCTCAGTTCCATTTAATGTGGGAAATTTGAAAGGAGCTAAAAAATTTGGCACTTTTTCTTTTTAAAAAGAGACTCTCGATTTTCAGAAAGAGTTGGACGAGAATTTCACATCAAAATAAAATTACATTTACCAATACAGAAATATTTTGTAACTATTTCTGTTTATAATTATGAGCCAGTCAGTTCGCTTCAATGTGGGCAATACTACTTCAGAATAAGTATTTTCAAAAAAAAAAAAAAAAAAAATTACCACTAACGATTTCTTACTCATAGACCTTTGAATTGATTAGGTAAGAAATAGTACATGGGATAATTTTTGGGCTTTCGGTATAGTGCGAAATTGTACACGCGAACACTGTTAACTTTTCCTTTATTGTAACAGTAATAAAGCAGAAAAATATTACAGGATATATATAAAGAAAGTTCAACACTTCAGAGATCTCGGCAATCATCTTGTAACCATCTAAATTTCTTAAGTTACTGGAATTACGAGTTCCTGTATTTTCAATACAAAGTTCCTTTGCACTGCACTTTGTGTTAGTTGTCTGATGGCACCAGGGTTTCCCCCATCTCTCCGTTGTGTGCTCTGTTTGTGTAGCACAAAACTCTGAAGGCCAGAGATTTAAAACGTGTGTGGGGAGTGGACGGATGTATAGTGTTGTGTACGTTGTTCTTCTGACCATTTAGCCGTTGGGACCCATCGTTACCGCACATGGCCTCAGGGAGGCAGGTCAGGTCAGGTACCCAGTAGATTTTTTGTACTCTGGCAGGCCCTGCCCTGTCACCTAGTTTCTGAAGATTTCAGTGGCAAGGGCCTATGTGAAAAAAAAAAAAAAAAAAAAAGAAAGAAAGAAAAAAGGGAGGGGGTCAACGCTAGAATATAAAAGGCCGATAGAGGTTTACGTAAGTGCAGTTTAAATTTGGACGTTATTAACTGATAAATTGTGTGGGGTGTACACTGCGAGTTAGACAGAGTAGGGGACTGAAGGCTGGGGGGAAAGACAGAGGTATGGGGACGATAGAGAAGGCGACCCCAGAAAGTCAGTGAGGCAGGCCCATGCCCACCAGGAGGAAGAATGGGGCGGCAGGGGGGGGGAGTAAAAAGAAAACCTAGCTAGAGTACTCGGTTTTATTGCCAATGTGGCTTATGTCAGAGACGCTGCTGGTGTCTCCAATGTCTGGGTTTGGAGCTTTGCTTTTTGGAGTCAGGTCCTGATTGACCTTGCCTGCAGATTCAGTTGCAGATATCAGCCCGATGGAACTTGGATGAAGAAAGTGAATTTCAGTTCAATTGAGCTTCGATGAGGTTGGCGGTTGATACTACTGGAGAGGGGTGCCCAGAATGTGTCTCAAGTTATTGGTCTTGGTGGTTTAATAGGCTCCTTAATGTTCTTCGTCTGTTGAAGTCATCCTATGCAAAAGTGTCGTGAAGTATTTATAATTGTCATGGGTATGAATTAGTATATGTTCTTGGTCCTTTGGCAAATTAGTAATCTTTGTGATCAGAATAGATAGTCTTCACAGTCAGGACAGTCATACATTATATGGTGCCAAGATTCGTCAGTGCCACAGTGGCAGCGTGGATCATCTGTGATGCCCAGAGACCTTAACTTTTCTTGTATCGACCTATTGGCCTGTAACGCGTTCCTGTATGCGGGGTTTCAGGTTGTCATCAATAAGGCAGTTTTGTCCTAGGGGTGCTTTACATGCGTTAATTTACATGAAACTTGGCAATTAGCCAAAGGGTAATTGCCATGTTTCATGTAAATTAATGCATGTGAAGCAGCATAATCATTCTACTAATGCACAATATAATCATTCTGCTAATACACAGTATAATTATTCTGCTAACAGGCACACTAAGAGCTGAGACTTTTAAATCGTCTTACACCCATTGAAGGAAACAGTACGGCAACATTCAAGACCTATGGCCATCTCACAATATTCTCTGTAAAATATGCTCAACTTAATTTTTAACTGATCGCGTAAACAGACCTGAAGCAACAGACCGTACCTGCGAAAGACGGTTCATAGTATCAGGGACTGCAGTCTTCTGAGATGCTGTAAGACAAGTCAGCAGGGTTGCAAGGGTGGCAACCTGAGCAGTCAGCAAACGCTTCGATTTCCCACCCACAATTGTTTTACTGCCGGTTCCAATGTCCAAGATGCAGAACTTATGGATCCAAAAAAATGTTAATTCTGCACTACTCTTCAACGATATTCTGTGGAAATATGAAGTCCACACATTTCTGTTGTGACATAACTTCTCACAAAAAAATATTCCAATGAAGTTCTGCTGTCTTAAGAGTTATGTTAAGAACTCTTGGGACAGAACTTAAGTTCTGTTGTCTTAAGAACCAGTGGCGCGTTTAGATCTGCTGGAGCTCTAACGCGCTGTGGATTTCGGGACCCTCCACTGTAACAAGATTGTGTATTCAGATATACATATATTTAAACTCTGGATTCAAAGTTATATTATAATCTCTCCAACATCATCTCTTTCCAGCTTTAAATTCAGCCAATTGCCTCTTGGTAGCTTCCTTCACCCTTATACTGGTTCTATGCTTAGAAGTATAGAAAACTATATCACAATGACAAGTGCATGTAATAACGTATTTTTGCAATGAATTTCGTGTATTCTGGCCTATAAGTTGACACCTTAAACTTTTATACGACTTTTAGTGCTTTAAGGATCGACTTATAAGACGTAATCCAGTATATGGTAATACCATGCAGTTAGTGAATGCTATGCAGAACTGATCAGTGACAACTCGATATAAGGCTAAATACTAAACGCTGGAGTCTACTACTACACATCTATGTATTTTGATTTACACGTTAAAATGAGGTTGAAAAGAACATGACAGAAAATATCAGGAATGTTTGTACTTGAACTGTAAGCTTAATTGATCACGTAACTGAAATATGTCAGATGTATAAAAGAAGATTGACAATCCTAGATAAGGGGCAAATGGCATAGCTCCATGATCAAAATAATATAGATATTTTTACTGCTATGTGATGATTAAAGCTTAATGGTTCCTTCTGACCTTTAGCGAACCAAGGTACCGCTAGTGAACATCCTACTGGCTGCATTTCTGGAGGTTTAGTAAATGGAGATCTAGTAATTATATATGGAAAAGATGGCATAATCTTCAAAATGGCGAATAGGAATGATCTTGGTCGAATAGTCAAATAAAAGTACTCTGCAGAACTGCTGCATGTGCTGTTTGAATCCACGTGATACAACAAAATTTGGTAAAATTCTCGTAAAGCGATGCCGCATTAAAATATTCATCAGGCTTCAATTTTCGGCATTTGCTTGATTAAAAAAAATATTGTAAATGGCCACATTTTTTTAAAGCATATATCTATGGACATACGCTCTGGTTTCAGGTATGTGTTCTTTCTGTAGCTATAATTGCATCAATAATATTGTATATTGAATACTAAATTACTAATTGTTCTTCGTTAAGAAACGTAGTTGTTTTAATCGATATTTGTAATCTACTGTGGAAAAACAATTCTTTAGAAAAATTTTGGGAGCACTTGTTATATATATATATATATAACAACAAATTACTGATTTCTTCAAGAATTACTGAAACCAATCCTTCCCTACACTAATTTAAGCAAATTGCATACTGTTCAATTCTCTTCTGGCTCAGTGCATTGATCTACCTGACATACACTGGAGCCATTATCAATCCACTGCAGAATGGACACCTCCTCAATGATTCATGTTGAGGGAAATGGACCATAATTTGCCACGCTGGTCCAGTGCGGGTTGGCAGATCAACCGTATTTAACAGTCAGGGTCTTGAACTCTGTCTACTCCAAGAGCATGTGCTACTGCACTACCGTTCGTGATCACTCGGCTACGGAGGCCACCATACGTCCAAATGCTGTAAACAAAATGACAGCCTTCTTTGTTTGAAGCATTTCCTTTTGTGTCCCACTTGATTTTTCCTCACATTTCGTGATTAAGTTGGAACGAGGTGTATCCGGTATCACCATGAATCTTCACCTTTTGAAACAGCAAAAAAGGAATTTGCTGCTTCAAAAGGTGAAGAATCATCAGGAATGGACTGGCCAGAAAATTTGTGCTGAAAATCGGAGTGCCCATGTCGAATATTTCACTTTCTCTGCGTAGAATAACTGCAACAGATTTTCTTTAGGTCCGATTCTTATAAAATTTTTATTTGAAAGGTTTTAATGGATAGCATACCTTTAATATAATAAATCATGGGATTAAAATTCTAGCATTATTCAATACTTATTAAGACGAGTAATAATCAACACAGTTCAACTTGACGGAGTCAAATATCTGATGAATCTGTCAAGCCTGATGATTGTTTGACTATCAGCTGCAGTTTAAGTGTCCCCTTAAAAGACCTCACAAGAAATTCTTGCAATTATCGTGGATCGCTATCGAACAAGTTATTCATATTGCAGAAACCTGATACTTGTATTTTATTTATTTATGTATTTTTCATGAGGGATATGAGCATTTTGTGTAGGTACCATCTTAAAATGAAATTTTGAAACCTCGGCTGGGTGCTACTTATTTCATTATAAGTAAAATCAAGAAAATGAAGAAGAACCCTTTGCTGTGTAAAATATTATTATGAACCCTGCGAAATTCTGAAATTATTGACACGATGTGTCTGTTCTTAATAAAAACTTCATCTTTCAAAAGAAAGCTCTTGCACAAACGAGACTACAATTTCAGTACGCACTATTTTAAAAAAGTTGTTTTTACCATATAATTATTCATTTAAATGACGTTTGCGCTACGTTTATGTTATTGATCTCTTGCAACTATTCGTAACGCTTACAGTTGTTTAAAAGCTATCTATTGAAATATTTACCTGATGGTCATTTCTTTCGTTTTGTTCTATGAACCCTGGTTATGATAACGCCTCTGAATAATTAAGGAACAAACTAATCATCGTTAGCAATTATGAAATCAGCATAAAAGTAAAGGGGAAAATGAATGAACGGACGAGTAATACCGGTCTGAAAATTCTTGATAATGAATAAACCAAAAATATATCTGATATGAGTGGGGTCCGTAACTTCTGTCATATCGGGCACGACGACATAAAAATGTAATTGAGCAAAATGTTAAAGAAAAGGCATAATGAGAGGGAAAAAAATGTTTCGCATTTAATCCCTTACAAAATTTTTCTTCATGGGACAATTTCCTTTAATTCCTTGCTGGGTGATTTCTCAGGGTCACGTGGCAGTTAGGCGCCTGAAAATCACCGCTGAGATATGTACGTCCCATTATTCCCCGATCCTTGCTTCCCCCACCCACCCCGTTACCTTATCGCCACCGTGTCGTTTCACCGTCACGAGCTTACTTACGAGACTAGTCACGTGAACCGTCCTTGCTTAAATCTCATTACTGCCGTCAGCTCCCGTTCCGCGAGGTGTTCTGGTGTCAGTGGAGCTACGTACACACGCTCACTTTCGTGCGTCGGGCCCAATATTGCAGCAGTCAGAAAACAAAAGTATTTGATTGATGCAGCTATTGGCCAGGTAGCTACCACAGCACACAGAAACCTTTCTCAAGTCAGGCGAGCTGAACGAACGAAATCTAATCCAGAGCAGACACTCCTCTTGCCACCCCCCCTCCCCTCGGCAACTCAACACGAATAGCTGTACAAACAAACTGTGGTTAATGAGCGAAGTCCATTAATAATGCAGCAACCGGAAGGTTGCTGTCCGTAGCCAAAGGAAGTGGATCACTAGAGATGAAGAATCTGTTGGCCATGTCTCTCCGACAAGATTCAAGAAAAAGAGCTTCCACATTAGCAGGATTACCCAGAGAGATGGGTCCCAAAAGTACTGGGGACGCTCTCCCCAAGTGCAATGTCGGCGCGCGCGTGTGTGTGTGTGTGTGTGAGTCACAGGCCTGCAACGATTAGATAGATATTTCCCTCCCCAGTCGGTTCCGGAATGTATCGTAGTTTGGCTAAAGGACGCAAGGCTACGCACACGTGTTTTATTGAAACAAGGGATAACGGCAGAGGGTAGAGTGAGCTAATAATGCAGCACTCGTGGAAACACTAGCCCCTGAATGCTCTATAACCATACTGAGGGGGAAGGGAGTTTAAATCATCAAGAGCAGACGGCATTCAGCATTTCCATTCACCAATTGTGACGAAGAAAAAGATTAATGCAGTCAGAACAGTTTCGACAGTCTGCTTCCGCAGAAGAGCTATTCTAAGACATCTTACCCATGCGCAGTTAAGCGAAAATGTTTAAAACTTAAAGCTATATGAAACAGAAATCGGGAATCTATTTATAGTGTCAGATAACGAAGATTAAGCTCAAGAGTATTATAATCATGTAATTTTGATATTCGCTGAAAAAACGGAACGGAATATTTTCACAAATGATTCTGGAAAATCGCAGATAATAGACAAAAAAACAATAATTTAATTGTTTTCCTTTTTATCATTTTCATGCAATGGGCTGAACTGAAACATTTTGACAGAACAATGCAAAAACAATTCAATATATTTTCTGTACAATACATTGAAATAATGTTTAACAACTTAATCAGTGTGCCGGTTCGTTGTTCTGGGGTTCCTCGGTGCATTTAAAACTCTTGTCATGGTATACTGGTTCAGAAATAAAAGATCAGTAGTGGAATCTTCATATCGTTTTATGTCTTTAGACATTTGCGTTCCTTTCGTTCATAAACACCTCTTGCTCTTACAAATTGATACTTGTTTGTTTGTTATTTGGTTTTTAGGAGCATTAGCAACTAAGGCCATGTTGCTCCGGGGGTATGTTGTGGTCATTCCCTGACCTTTCCGCATCCTCCGTATTTGGTGGTCATGTGCTCGAACCCCCGTCTAATCAAAAAGCGTGTGCTACGCACTGCTGCCTCTGCCCACCTGGCTACGGAGGCGCCTTGATACTTGTGTTCAAGGATTAATTTTAAAAATGAATCAATTTCAAAAAGGAATAATTATCATTCATTATAGGCGCGTTAGCATGTATGCATAAGAGCCTATTGTCTTCACCCTCTCTGTCTGTCCGTCCGCATTTAACAACTCGACTCCCAGTGGACAGATTTTCATTAAATTTTATATTTAATCCATACAGAAAGATTTGTTGAGTCCTCCCAAATTTCATTAAAATCGGACAAATCGAAATCGAGCAATTAATTAATTAATTAATTTTTTACATATAATTTGCACGGAAAAAATAAATTCAATGCAAAGTAGTTTTAACGCAGTATTTTTAGCTGTAGAGAGTCCGTGCACGTGTATTGTTTATTTAAGATTTCTGGATGTCCTACCGATTTTGAAGAGATGCATATATAGAGATAGGAAAGAGACTTTTAAAAAAGTATACAGGAAAAGAGTACAGTTATAATTAAACTGAACGGCTAAATTCAGTTTAATTACAATTAAATTCAGACAGAAATCCTGTCTTCATTACTACTAAGTTCAGTTTATAGTTTTATTGAACGTAAAACTACAGTTTTATTAAGTGTTCTATAAAGTCTTATTAATTGATTCAAATTAAATTTTAAAAAATAAATATTTAATCATAATTAAAATCTTATTAATTAATTGATAAGAAGGTAGCTATATTTACTTTTCACTTCGGTTACTCTGCGACTATAAATTTGGAACAGGAGCATTTGATCCATTTCAAAATTTCAGTGTTTGCTTAGAATATTTTAGGAATCTTTGTAACAAATTTTCATGTCAGTTTGATTATTATGTTATGAATTGTTACTATTTGTTACCACCCCTGATATGTAACGTACTGAGTATAGCTGACTTTATAAACATGTGAGTGGTCTGTTCTTTAAAAACACTAAAAGGTAAGAGCAGAGCAAGAACTTGATTGTTATATCTACACGTTACTCACCATAATATAACTGTAAAGTTGATTTGTATTTGCTAGATCCAGTTCAAATAATTTCTGGGTCTTGAGAGTTGAGCAGGGAAATTGAAAATAAGAGAAGATAATAGCTTGGGCGTTATCATTGTTCCCATTAAGATTTTACTTAGAAGATTACTCTGTTCGTATGAACATTGATTTAATACATACTGTATTCAGGACCGTGCCTATATAAATTAACGCCAGGGGCAAACTGCTATTACTATTCCCCTACAACTTAAAATTTTGCTTAATTTATTTCATTTTTGCGCCCCTAGAAGAAATACACCATGGGCAGTCTCCGTTCAGTCAAGCACTGAAACTTTTATGCTCCCTATTTATGAATGACTTTAGTAAAAACAATACTGAACTTATAATCATAGTACTAATTCCTAACATTCACCAATACACAGTCTAAAACACCTTTGATTACAATGGGCTTTTCTTTTCAAAAATATTTTGTTACAAAACCAGGAAAAAAAAACAAAAAAAAACAGATATTTGGGTAATTATCGATCAATTAAAGAAAAGTACAGTGCAGTCGAAGCTCTTTATAGCGACCCTCTTTTTAACGTCCTATGTTATTGACCTAATTATTGACTTTCTTATTGACCTAATGCTATTTTATGAACAATCTATATAACGCCCCTCCGATATAATGATCGTTTTCTCATTCCCTGGGAGGTCGTTATATAGAGCTTCGATTGTATTACATGAAAATAAATTTTCATTTTTACTTCAAATCCGTAGTTTACAAAAGCATGCATTTCAGTAAGTATACAACAATTCAACAAATCGTAAGTTTAAACCGCCTTAGAAATTAAGTAAGCTAAAGGAATCTATTTCTACATACGAATAGCTTCTCATAACTTTGGTTGCATCTCATGTGCTTACTTTATGCTAATATCTCTGTCATGACTACTTACATGGAAAAATTATTCAAGCAGTGTGTGTGTGTGTGTGTGTGTATATGTATGTATGTATATGTGAGGCTCATGTTTGCCTCATATTTCCTCTGTAGTTTACGGAGCGATTGGGTGATGGTGAGACCACAGATTGGAATGCCACTAGATATAATGGATAACCAATAATTGTACCTGAAAATTCAGCGGCAAAACAAAGGGAGTATTGGGTTAACAAGTTGAGCTGGTACCCAGATGAAATGCCCAACGGTAATACTGTGACAAGGCAAACCAGGCCACTACTTATCATGTAGTAAAGTCTCAGCGCGAACCAACTGTTGGGAGGCAGAAAAAAATATTCTCTAATAGTAGCATTGCTTCCAGGTGAAGGAAGAATTGTGATATTTTTAAACTATTAATTTTACATTAAAAGAAGCTTACGCGACTGTTCTAATAAATTAATTAACCGTGAATAACACTAATTAAACCACGTAAAATTGTTGTTATCAAGATAATTTTACTATAATACCTGATAATTACAATAAGTTAAACTAGCATGCGATAGAACTATTTAATAATTGTACACGTTTCTGAATTCATATTGAATCCAGTCATTAGGCCTGAGAATTGGGTTATTAAGGATACCAAAATTACAAAGTTAGCTTTAAATGCAGAGAACTGCCAAAAACATCAGGAGAGGACAATGGCGCTTCATTGTGTAACTGCAGATCCATTCCGAATTGATCAATATGCATGCAAAAATGCACAGTGATCATCAACTTTGGGACGAATTGAAACGCATAATTAGGGCACGGCCATTTTCGTTAATGGAGCTCACGAATACTTTAAAGGAGGAGGAGTCGCAATATCACCAGCATTCTGCCAAAAAGCAGTAAGCATGTCTTCCACGACACACGGAAGCAGTCCCTACGGCCAAAAGTGGCCATTAATTTCTTTGTGTAAATACATATTTTCAAAAAACTGAAAGTGCCCCACGACTTTTGCTAAGGTAATATAAATGTAAACATTAAATGGAATTTTAAGACAAGTATATCGAATAAGAATTGACTACGATTACTGCTATCTGCATAATATTTATATTGCACTTAGCGCCATATTATCCTATGGGAAATATGACAACATTGTGATTATTGCGGTAGTGGTTATTTTATTAGTGATTCATTACTGTGTATGTCCTTTTTTTTTATAGATCTATGATTTACTTTGATGGAGTTCGTTATGCAAGTTTAAATCACTTTCATGATCCGTTCATTAAACCTGAAAGTAAAAACTAGAATTCATTTAATAGATGATCAGTGATTTTCCAGTAGAATATCGTTAGGAGACAACACATCCTGCCCTAGAAAAGCTGATCTACAAAACTGTTCGCTAACGAAAGTTTTTAAAAAATTAGAAATACATTTATTCTTCTAAGGTGCATTTTCTTTGAAAATGGTTTACCAGAAAAACGAGAATGGAATTATTTTCAATTTAGCTAACTAATTTAACGAGCAAGCTTAACTCACATACTTCAGCAGTATTTTTTAACCCGTCTCTATTTCGATGTGCTTATATCCCAGGAGAAAAAATCTGATACTTCACTAGAACATTGGTTGGAAGACACTCTTTGAACATTAATCAGATTAGTCTGTTTTACATAAGATTTGTGTGAACGCTAATTGCTGTGTCTTCGTTACGTATATGACAAGTTGAATCCTTTAATGATAAAATAATTTCATATCTCTGATTTCTCACAAAAGTGTTTGCGATTTTATGTATTAATCTATTTATTAAGATTACTTTCTAACTAGTTTTTATGAAGATGTAAGACTTCCTTTTTAAAATCATTCCACTAAACATATATACATATATGTTTAGTGGAATTGTCATTTTATGACAATTCCGCTGAAGTGGAATTGCATAAAATTAGTTTAAGTAATTTTTCTTATCTAAATTTCTTTTACTCATACACATGTCTTGTCTTCAATTTTCTTTTTCTTTTTTTTTTTTTTTTTCAATGCGCTTAACCACCAGTGCTGCTGATTATGAGCAGCGACCCTTCATGCATTAAGAATCTGCAGATAAAAGACCAACTTGGGTGGCAGTGATCACGGCGCACCGGTGTAGCATTTACTGAAGATTTAACTACTTTCAAGAGTAAAAGAGGAAGGTTTTGCTTTCATAAAGGTGACTACGGTGGTCTCAGGCTGTATTTAAATTCCATGCAGTGGGACAACTGATGAAGTTACCAACAGCAAATTCTAAATGGGGAGAATTCACACAAATAATTAAGCCACACGGCTTTCACACCAACTAAGAAATACTGTTCAAGGCCAAGTTCAAATGGATATGAGATGAACTAATGAGACTCGTGGCAGAGGAGAAAAATGCATGGATTCATATAAATTATTAGGTGATACAGAAGCCTATGATAGTTGTAAACTAGACTCCAGTTAAGTCACAGAGGTGGTTAGAGAAGCTAAGGCAATACGAGTAGTCGCTGGCAAAGAAAATAAGCAAAGACTTTTTACTTAAGTAAATACTTGATATTGATGGTTTGACTGTTGATGATCCTGCTCAGATTGCCAAAACATTTAATGAGTATTTTTCATCTACATTCACACATGATGAATTCATAGGAAAGGAGATGCTAAAAGTTTATCACTTTCTAACAGGGATTTAAATGATTTTGTAATAATTGAAAGGAAAATGAAAGAGAAATTGTTGAAGTTAAACATAAAAAGGGTGCTTGGGGTGGATAGGATAAATCCAATTATATTAAGGGAGGCAACAAAGGAAGTGAGCAACCCCTTAACCATAATTATGACACATCTTTGGATTCAGGGGAGGTCCCTATGGACTGGGGATGTGCGAATGTATCTCCAATTCACAAAGGGGGATCAAATGATAACACCGCCAATTACAGACCTCTTGGCTTAATTTCTGTTCCAAGGAAAATAATAGTCACAGGTTAAATGAGAAAAGGGACTGGATGCAAATATAATTTTGATATATACTTAGATTTAAAGAAAGCTTTTGATACTGTTGCACATAAAAGACTGTTATGCGAATTGGAATAGTGTGGCATTAAGACACTTGCCTTAATGCCACACTATTCCAATTGAGAAAACAGAGTGGTTATCAATGAACGCTGCTCTTTGTGGAAAAATGTTATTAGTGATGTCCTCAGGGTTCAACACTGGGTTATTGTCTATATTTATTAATGATAGTGATGAAGGTATAATAACTGGTAAGTGTAGGAGGGTTGTTAATGACAGTAATAAAGGTACGTTATTGCAACAAGATCTAGAAAAATTAAGCAGATGGACCGAGAAATGGCAATTGAAATTTAGCATTTCAAAATGTTATATTAGTAATGAATAGGGGTAGTAGTAGTATCAGTAATCCCAGATTAACATACCAACTGTGTGATTATAGTTGTGGTTATTCGGGGTAGTGAAAAATGACCTGGAGGTAATAACGCAGTCAGATATGAAGTTATCTGACAGTGTAGACAGACTGCCAGGATATATGTATGTATATCACTGATAAAAGGATATATGGCAAGATATACAGGAATTTTGCTAGTAGGGATAAGAAGGTGATTATCTCATTTCACTGGTTAAGATCTGTATACAGATTTGGAGGCCTAATTTTAGGAAGGATGTAGAACTGCCGGAACGGTTCAGTGAAAAGCAACGAGATTGCGGCGAAAAGAGTGCTCTTACCAAGAAAGGTTTCAGTTCTTGCAGATTTCATCGTCTGGAGACTAAACACTGCAACGTGATATAACTGAGGATTTGAATAGTGAGTTTCTATTCAAATCCTTTGCTTAAGGATTTGAATTATAAGTAAGCTGAGTGCTGACGTCATTCTCCCTCTTGCACAGACTACACAGTCTTTTAATCCAGTGATAAACAAAATGAGGCTCGCGAGCTGCAAGCGGCACTTCCAGCTTTGCAATGAGTCCCGCGATCTAATTTCAGGGATAAGAAAAAAATATTAGAATATGAAATTTGCTGACGAACTAAGTCATCAGTAAAACTTTTGATGTCATGTTTTAAATCATGCGCACTGAGTAGCCATTTTATCAGATACAGTACACCTTACCTTTTCATGAAATAGAGCGCCTATTCAGTACAAAGCAGTTGTAAAGATACATAGTAATGTTGTATGTGTACAGTTCAATGCAAGAATGGCAAGACTAAAGATATACTCAGTAATGGGCATTAATATTTTATTTTATATATAATATTGACCATCTCAATACAGACACTTGCTAAATTTGACATACTTGGTCAATTGATAATATTATTAATGATAACTAAACAAATAAAAAATAGATATCATTTATAATGTGCACGCATTTTTTCATTTGTATTGGTCCTCTGCCAAAAAGATTGCTCATCACTGTTCTAAGCAGTTCTTTATACATACATCGATTAGTGCTAATCACCAATCCACTCGCCCTTCTATGAAGCCGTTTTAGGAGCTCTGTCTTTTTTGTAGGTGCTGCCTTCTCACCTAAATCCAGTAATCCAAACGTAATACATTGCCTTAAAGAGAAGGATAATGGCATCTTTTCCCTTGCAAATGCCCTATAAATCACATCCAGTACACCACGTGCCTTCTCATCTCTCTAGCTACTCTGAATGGTAAATTTCACATCTTGAAATTTTATCATAACCCTAAGCTTTCTTCGTCCTTGACAACCTTTTAATTCCTCTCCCCCCTAGCTTATAACTCCTGGATTCTGTTCTTCAGGTACTAGTAAAAGAAATGTTCAGGTAAAGGACGAGAGTCCAAGATGGAATAGGAAATAACGGATTTCATACCTACAAGAATAACTTCGTGGATGTTACCTGGTCGTCTGAGAGGAAGAATCCCGAACAATTACGATTCTAAATGGTCTCTTAGGCCTGACCATTTCTTCACTTACACAAATTTACGGTGAGAAATGCTTTCCTTAAACCTGTTCCATAGAGCATACTCCTGTTTTGTATTGTCTTTTCACACATTTAATCTACTACTGTTTTTCTTACGTGGACATTCGCTTATATTTGCCAGTTCTAAAAAGGGTGTCTAATCACTCTATTCCGGCTACCAATCCATTGTAATTGCCTCAAGTTTTTACACTGTAATGGAAAACCCATTGTTCTGCAACGCTTAGACAACCTTGAAACCTTCCAACTAATCAACGACCTTCAATAAGATTTCGTCAGTGTCGATCCACTTATGATAAATAGCTATGCGAAATCGTGGTGGTGTTTGGCATACAAGCCAGCTAAACAGTTTTCAATCTTACGATTTTCCTTCTGTTTTGTGCAATTGGGTAGCCAATAGTTTTCCCGTCACTCAGTGCGGATTAGTAGTTAGTAGCAGCGGTAGAATAGGTTTAGTAGTAGTAAGATAACAGGCCGCCGTAGCCGCGTGGTCAGGCACGGGTGCATAAGTACACGTGCCTTGAATGACCGGGGTTCAAGCCCATGACTGCTAAATACGGTGCTGTTTCTTGTATTCAGTCTATCTTGTGAACTCCTCTCACCGTTTATGTCAGAGAGTTCACGTTTATGTAAACTCCAGGAGTATAAACAGAAAATTTATTTAAAATACAAGAAACCAAGTTTCAGCATAAAAAAAAAAAAAAAACATTTGCTTTAAACGCTACGCCATGTAGTCAATATAAATACCTAATTAAGCAAATGAAATTGGAAAACCATTTCAAGAGGTGAACAACCAAGTTTGGTGAAAGTTTTAAAAAAAAATTCTTTCAAGAAATATGGTTTTTTTCCCTGGTTATTTTTTATTTATTATTATTATATTCTTTTTTCTCTTCTCTTCTGTTGCCGAGTGGTCCTATGCTCCCTAAAACATCATTTGAATGTCAGAACAAGCGAAAATTGTGACATTAGTTAGGAAGCTTATTGGATGTCCCCTTTCTGCTGAAAAGACCACGCAGATTCGTACGCGATTGCCACTCTAGTTGTTCCGCCGAATTTCAGTCCGTGATAGGATCTCAGCCACGTGGCTACTCCTTTCGCGGTGATGTAGCTTCTCCATTATCTACAAGTAGACGCGATCACGTGGATTCCCAGCAGCTCATATTTCACTCTTATCTCACGTGTAGAGAGTGGTAGCCATTACTTGGAATGACACTGCGACACGACACTGTGACCCTACACAGGAGTCGGACAGCATAATTCTGGTAGCCAGTATCCTAGACAACAAGCTACTATTTGCAAGACCACGCCCAGATTTCACTATTCCCTTTTGTCACGCATTTTTCTCTCTTCTCACGTGCCCTTTGTGAGTCATTGAAATCACGTGCTGAGTGACTAAGCATGGCGAAGTGCAGTTAACTAATAGGGCTTTAGTCTGTTAATACCCCAGGGAGAACACTCCTCGTCAGTCAATAAGCTGATAATCGGAAATCGAACAGCGACCTCTACCGATGAGATAAGAGCTTCCGTTTGTCGCACCTTTTTAAAATGACAAGTCTCGGTTTCCTGATAAGACCACCAAAGGACGGGGATACAAAAATGAATGAACGTAAAGATATCGCACGCGAATGATACTGACTGTTTAATCTCAGTCCTGAAGAGACACTGTACAGCACTTTTAAGTCATAATGTTTAATGGCTCTGAAAACAAACAATGTAATTAAATTATCACTGTTTTCTGGAATTATTTATAAAATTTAAGATGTTCGACTGTGTCACATTCTTAAGCCCATGGCAATCTCATCTCGTTTTAATCATAACAACAATTAATTCACCTTTAACGGATGATTTTAAGGAATTGTGATTAACAAACTCATTTTTATCGCTTTTTAATTTCATTTCTTTATATCACTTTACATAATTCTGTCGTGCATATTAAGTCGTGTGCTCACATTTTATCCCTCATTGTTCAGGTTAGGGCAAAAACAAATACATCTTTTAGTCTGTACTTTTATTCAGGATAGACCAAAAGATGGTCGGTCCTCTTGTTCTTTCACTGATGTGAATCCTTTAAAAAAAAAAAAAGGAAAAAAAAAAAAAAAAGTATCTTTATGTTTCTGTCATTGCCATCTGAGAAGAACCGATAACAAGTGTTGTTTCAAATGAGCTCATGTTTCATATAAACCGTTTGATATGACTAATTTGTTAGGTCATTACTACATTTATAAACCGTTTCATTTAATCCACTTCTCCCACTCCATTTGTGAGAGAAGTGGATCAAATTAAACGATTATTTAGCTCTGGGACGCTTTATTACATGAAGCACGTGAACAACAAAGAATGGTTCGGTTTCGTTCAATGAAACCCATTAGAAACATTGCTTAGAAATTTATTGAATCCACCAACATCATAAACTTATACATTCTTTGATGACTAAGTTGATAAAAATAAGAAGGGCATTACCCTGGAAAATGTTAACCAGAATCGATGAACAACTAAAGGGAAAAAAAATGGCGAAAATCTCTGTAAGCTGTATCGCAGATTATATAATTAACACTCTTAAAAATTAAACTATAATAATAATTCTAAAGCCGAGATCTTGATAATATTCTTATAGGCTAAATCGCAAAACCAAAAGGCGGGATTTAGTTTAGACTTTGCTCCCAAAAGTCAATGGACACTCCTCAAATAACAATAAATTGTGTGTGACGAAATCATGTAAATATTTTGGCCTATAAAAGTGATCAACGGAAATTCATTTTCAACGTGCACGTCATACAATGAGGATGGAACTAGCTAATACAGTTTCTGGGAGCAATAATAACTGGATGTTACGTGGGGAAAGTGTATGTGAATTCTATTGCTCAGGAATTAGATTCCCAAGTGAAAGAAATGGAAGTCCTATGGCAACAATGAGCCCAGGGAACAACGAGGTAGGAGTAAAATAGTGACTGACAGGAGTCTACGAACGTTGCAGTCCCCCGTAGCCCATGGTCAAGCGCGAGGATACAGAAGTACAAGCACTTGAGTGACCGTGGTTCAAGCCGGTGCGACTACTGAATACGGTGATGTTCTTATATCTCTCTATCTTGTGAACTTCTCCGAGCTTTTTTCCGGTCACTCCGTAATATAAACAGAAAAGTTATTTATTTTAGACAACTAGTTACTTCACTCGTCACCATACTCGAGAAAATCCGAGTTTAGAATTGAAAGCAAGCTACACTCACCCTAAATGTTAGACAACCTTGAAACCTTCCATCTAATCAGTGATCTTCAATAAGATTTCGTCAGTGTCGATCCACTTATGATAAACAGAGTTATGTTACTCATTTTGGAATACATTCACTGCGAAATTGTGGTGGTGGTGTGTGTGTGGCATACAAGCCATCTAAATACGTAGAGAGCTACGTGCCACGAATTTTCACGGAGGAGTGGAAACAGTCAAGGGCTGTAACTCTTCCACGATATTACAGATCAATGGAAATCATCTTGTTGAGCGAATAGCCACGTTACACGCTCTTTCAGTCTGAAAACAGATTGGGTAAAGAGGGTGACCGGAGGATGTTTTTGGTGTTGGGCCTGCAGATATCCGAGTGTATTCTTTCAACTTTGACGGTGTGAGCATGGTTTATGGCCGTTTCTTGTGGTGTAGACTAGATCCGCTAATCGCAGTACACTGAAGCAATGCACGTTGCATCCCACAATCATGTTATCGTCAATTCTATGCAGAACTGTGCAATTTTAAAGAAGTGGCCGCTACACTTTAACACGACAACGCTCCATGTCATAGAGCAAAGGGTTCCGAGCACATGGTCAAAAGTGAATAATGGAACGTTACAGTTGCACAGAATTCCAATCTCACCCCAACTTAATGTTCGGGAAGACGACCTTCTTCGTCAGAAAAGATCCCGAACGTTCAAAAGCAATGGACAAGTAACAGTAGTTTATTAGTAAATATTCTGCAACTCATTGGTACACAATGCGTTATGATCCGTTGGAGAGTCGGTGTATATCTTGTGTATCCAGACCGGAAGTCTCAAAGTGAATAACGCCAAGATAAATTTTAAAAAGTACATTTGCTGCTGCCATAAGTTTCCATAAGCAAATGGCTTTTAGCTTCCAGCATTAAAACGGGTGAAGGAAAAGGAACTTGAGGATATATTATAGCATTAATTCATATCCAATATGCAAAAATCTTTGATAATTGCTCGTTTAGAAACTAGTGCAAGATAATATTTCATTACAGAAAGTGTCCAACATCGGTACTATTAATTTTTAGAAATGTAAGGAAAATTAAACTTAGAATCTATATGAATGCACAAAGACTTGACTAAGAAAGATCTACAACAATTCGGCCAACTAATTAATCCAGGAAAATCAGAGTGCATAATGTACTCGCTAAAGAAATTCCCCGCTACAGTTACTTCTGTCCTTGATAATGTTCCTATACCAATTATCTCAACGTATTCCGATCTGGGAGTTGTCTTTGATGAAAAGCTAGCTGAGGTTCAGTCACCATCCTGACATGCTCCTCCATGCCACCCAACACAGATGGATTGCAAAACAGCATCTACAATGTCTCGATGACAAAGTCACAACCACGAAGAATATCGGTTATGAAGAGCAATTATCAAGGATTTTTGCAACCATATCAAGTCAATAATAAGCCCGCTGCTGCTGTATGCAGCAGATATAGGGACATTTGCGGCTCCCAACTGCTATTAAACCAATCGAAGCAGCAAAATACTAGCCCTTCAAATGTGTTCACTAGAAACACAGGCTTCCTCCTCAACCCCGAACCACAGAACTGGCAATCAACTTCACCATTCCCTGCCTATCGGTGTTCATTTCCACCAGTTCCGATCTATCCGAATTCATCCAGAAACGCCGACTTGTAATTACGGTTAAGCTCCTCGTCTCTGATCCAACACCCTGGGAGTCCTGTCCGGAGCAGAAACTTCATGAGCCCACGTATTTGCACTGACGTTTTTCAAATGTCTATGATCGGGAACGCAAATCACTCTATTGTTTGAATTGTTGGAAGTTTTCAGTTCAGCAGTGCTGAACTGAAAACTCTTCTCTCTCTCTCTCTCTCTCTCTCTCTCTCTCTCTCTCTCTCTCTCGGGTCGATTTGATGATCATTCTTATAAAGTTGGTATTTTGTAATGCAAACGTAATGTACTGTAATAATTTTCATAGGATTGACACAGAGTCAAAAATAGTACCTAAATTCTACTCCTACCAAAAAACCCAACTCAGAAATGTGATCAATATTTCTATAATTAAATAAAGGTCAACTGCGCAGAAAGCATATGCAACTGGCGTAGACGAGTAGTCAAATGCCAGGATACAGTATTACATATATTTGAGATGACCGCTTACCCACATGACTGCTAAATACGGTGATGTACTTGTATTCTCCCTGTCTTGCAAATTTCTCTGGCCTTATGGCCGTTCTGAAATATCAAAGGAATGTATTTAATTTTGTAAGCACCGAAATGAGAAATTTGACTAGAGAAACAGATGCTCACAGCTCTGCAGAGCAACTACCTTTAGCAGCTCCAAACTGGCGGAATGAATAGAGGAGATACTATCATATGAAGATGTGAATGTCCCTTTATTTAAGAGGGATTTTAGAAATCTGCGAACTGGATCAGGTGAAAAGTGCTTTAAAATGAGCAACAAAGACTTCATTACCCCTATAGCAAATTTGTATGATATTTACTTGTGACCTTCCTAGAGTGAGAGTGTTGCACGCTCCTTGCACCCTCGGAAACTATAATACAGTATTAACATTTTAGGCGCTGTAGACGGCTGAGATTGGCTTCACAAGGCAGGTTTCAGTAGATCTGGATAATGCTAAATAATCACTGGATGTTGATCTTATTCTAAAAATCATCTTCATCATCATAAGCCACTTTCAATTCACTGCAGGATGAAGGCATTTCCAGCAACATTCCAGTTTCTCCAATTCAAAAAAATATGAGTTGATAACTGCAGTACCAGAATTTTATCCAAGATGTTCAGGAACAGCGAAAAAACACAAGCTTCCTTAGCTTGAGATTGGTTAATTACAACCCTGATTAAAAAGGGCTGAATCCTTCTGGTCTCCAAATGAATGACAAGTAGCAAAACTACAATACTGTTACAGAGGACAACAGATGACTGTTAAGAGAAGAGGAATACCGTCAGCTACAACTCTAATGACAGGAGTCTCAAAGACGCAGATGGTAGTCAGCCAGGTAGATTCATTGCAGGATGCAGTAGTAGATGGAGATTCTTGTGCGTTTCCAAGACAATCTAGCGATTTGGTGTAGACATCAGTAGCGTACTCTAAAGATTACGGAACACTGATTTCCATCTCATTTCAAATCGTTAACGTATTAAACTTCGGTGCCACCACTCTGGAATTTTACTTCTACATCACCATGAAGGTCGACGTGAACATGCCCTGCCTGATCAAGCGTTAACATAACGTCTACCAATATCGCTGGAGAAACAGCAAATGCGTTCGAAGTAGGAATGCCATATCTCCTGTAATTAATTCGTTGTAAACGCTCCTGCTGCATGGAATACGATGGGAGGTGTTGAAACGTCTCACTTACAACCCAAATCTGTTCTGTAATTTCCGTATTATCGGCATCTGATGGGATGCTGATCCGAATCAGACGCTGAAGCGCGATCAGAGAATGGTTTTATCAACATGAGACTTGTATAGGTAGATACCCACGCTAGGTAAAAAAAACGGACTGCAAAAAGTGCTCTTGAATGGATTTTTAACAAATGGAACAGGTTAGTGCCAATAAATAGTCTTTTATAAGCATAAAATTAAATAATGAAAAAATCACGAATAAATAATATTTAGAAGAGCAAATCTATTTTTTCCCTTGGATATTCATATGCAATCATATTCGACTCATCCACTCCCTTCCCTTTTACATTTATCTTTCGCATCTCGCTTAATGGTGTATTAGAGTAAAAGCTAGATTAAGAACCAGTTTACGTTTTTAATTCAATTATTTCTGCTGTATTTTAAACGTTTTCATTAACATGTTTATCATACTGTAAAAGGAAACGCTACGTATATAGTTTTCCTTCACATAGGCGAAGCAGAACCATATTATTCTACCGAGCCATTCTTCAGTGCCTCTTCAGTATTATGGCAATGCAAATTGGCTTCGCTCTAAACAATGCCTCAATGTGGAAGCCAGTTTCCTATAACGAACTAATAATCAAGATAGTTTCCTTCCAGTAAACAGCACAGTATGCCCTAAAAGGGATTTTCTTCTCGTTCACGAAAAAGTCTGGATGAATGGAACCTTAACTTCAGACGAAATTTTACAACTTAAAATGCCGCAACGTACGGTATATATAGTATCTCATTAGCTATATAAGAATTTAAGGTTCTACGTTCTGCACCTGGCATATGAGCAGACCAATGGTTTTAGAGATAATTCTGGGACCTTCCAAATTCAACTTATTGTTGTTGTTATGGGGGTTTCAGGCACATCAGCAACTTAGGCCATATTGCCCAGTATATGTCTGTAAATTGCGTGTACTCTGTGGTCGATTTGTTGTTTGCTGGAAGAAACACCCAAGTTTCCGCGTTTTTCTCTAATAACATTTCTTATAAGATTCTAACAAACTATGCATAAAGAGATGGAATTAACAAAGATACTGTACTGCCATAATGCGGATAGTTTGTCTCGGTAACACAGAGTTACAAAACGCCAATGGTAATTAAAAACCGCTTTAGTCTAACTACAATAATAATAATTATTATTATCATCATTTACTAATTATTCTTTCCGCATATTCTTCGTGGTAATATTCTTTCCCTTGAGATTTCCATGGTTCCTTTGCTATACGTTTTCTATCGTCTCTCGAAATTTCTTGAACCAGTTTCGTTCAGCTTGGCTGCCATTTCTCGTTCAAACTGCTTTCAGGTTTCCATTGCCATTACAGTTTCGAAATTCGCAGTTAGTGCCAAAAACACATCACCCGAATTAATAAAAATTAAAATGTGAAAATGACATAACTGCTTTAAAGATCCAAAAATATATTTTTTCCTTCTCGTGTAAAAACTAATAAATAAATAAAACGAAATACAATATTTCAAGGAATTCCGCTCTATGATTAAATGTCTTATTTTTATTTGAAAAAATGTGATAATTTCCTAAATTCTTTAATTAATTCTTATTAAAAATTATTTATAATTTATTTTTAACTTATCCTGAATAGGTGAATCAAACATTTTCCTAAACGCTTAATTTAATTCCAATTGAATTGCTTTGTATAATAGTTCCTCAACTTCATTCGGATTACATTAAGGCTCCGTTTGCATATGGAATCTTCAGGTGACTAATACTAATATAAACAATTTTACTCGAATAACGGGGAGGAAAAAAAGCTTTCGCCATGTTGGATTCGTTTTTCTCTGAGTCAGTTTTGTTATCCGCCATTTTATGGAAAAAGCATGCAATTGGGGAATTTGAGATAAGTTAGCCAGTAATCCACCCTGATTTAACAAAAATGAATGGTGCCCACTTTTGCCACAGCGTGAAATGAATAGTACTCAGCACATTTCATTGTGCTGCTTTTAATCCATTATTACGAAAAACGATTTCAATATGACCCATTTCTAAATATTTAGAAACATTTATAATTTTCTATTAAAATACGCTTAAAATGCATCTCCGCATCGAAATTTCCCCATCTAGAATGAATGGACAAAGTTATGGGAAAATTGTGACTTTATATATGGACGTAAACGATTATCATGTCTCTATTACCACCCTGACATAGGAATCTGTAGGTACTACAAATGTTAGCAGGCAAACGCGTATAAACGCATAACTAATCATGGTGTGTGGACGTTAAACAAGAAACCTCGAGATATGGAATAATTTGAAAAA
This sequence comes from Mastigoproctus giganteus, assembly GCF_048544385.1. Lineage (NCBI taxonomy): Eukaryota > Metazoa > Arthropoda > Arachnida > Uropygi > Thelyphonidae > Mastigoproctus > Mastigoproctus giganteus. The sequence goes on along the minus strand of NC_143576.1, from coordinate 44,801,818 downwards.
GATGTGGAAAGCAGATGGGATATCAGCCACAATGGAAACGTAACACGAATTTTCATACCAGATGTTACTTTTCCTACCGGAAGGGATGATAACAGATGGTTCTGCCATATTCTGTATTCATCATTCTTAATCACTGGTCACGGTTCCCTAAATTCAAAATTATTTCAACTCGGTTTGCTAATTCAAATCATGTTCCTGCTGGTCTAAGGAAGCGGGCTCACATAATTTATCATTGCTCCAACTGCAGTGATCCAAGATCACTATTAAAATCATAATTTACTAATTTTGCTGAAGGAAATTAGGCTGTTTTCGTGGAAAATGAAGACTCCTTTCACGTATTTCAAAGATTTGTACTAGAAGTCTGTCGTAGCCGAGTGGTCACCACAAAGGCATAAGTGCACTTGCTTTGAGTGACAGGGATTCGAGCCCGTGACTGCAAAATAGGGTGACTGTGGATTTGACTTTTCTTTCATGGATGGAAGTACTTTTTTTTTTTTTTGGAATTTCAGGACCTTAAAGATAACCCAATTTTTTCCGGAGCCCATAGGGGACAGAAATTGACTTTTTGTATTTTCAAAAAGGCGGGATTTTTTGCTGGTATTCAGGACTAGGCCTCTCGTGGTGCAGTACCGCTGGCATGGCATATCCTTTTTTTTTTTTTTGCGGGTAGTTTTGTGGGCGTACGATTTTTATTGTATTTATTTATTTATTATAATAATGTTTTTCTTTTTTTATTCGAACCTTTTCTCGCTCTTGTACAGGGGGTGAATTTTTTCTAGTACCATTGATTAGGCCTCCAAGGTGTAATCAATGCTGGCATCCATATATTCATAGGTGCAAGTCCTATAGGACTTGCACTATTATCTGTAGGTGTTGGATCTATCTATATCCTTACTGCCTTCTAAGGACTGTAAGAATATAGTTGTGGCCCACCTCTTCGTGGAAGAATACTGGGAAGCATTCATTCTGGTGATCGCCGATTCCTGGTAGCAAAGTGGGCAGAAATAACTAAAACACGCGCGCACACACAATTTCCGACCATTTTGCAAAGTTCGGCATCAGGGAGTTGAACTAACAATAAGGGGATGCAGAACACATTTCTACGAACTTAGCAAGGAAACAGAAAGGCCCACAAATGGTCATCTCAGAGTGCGCAATTGACCATATCAGAATGCGCTGTACCTTTAATACATACAGCTGACGGACTTGGAGAGATCCGATCACTGGGACATCAGAATCTGGATGGTCAGCACGAAAAATCGTCTTTTAACCATTCGTGATGCACGAATGGTTAGAAGACGTTAGCAACAAAGGGTACAGAAAGACAGTTGGACACATGTCGCCAGTGCTCTGGGGCATCGAAGGGTAGGTTTGATTGATCTGTTGAATGGCGAGAGAAAACAGATTAGTTATTATAAGCCGTTAATGTCCAACACTGTCTCCACTTGTGTCGCGTATCACGATTACAGACGATTGCGCGAAGTGAGGACTGCATTCTCGATGTCCGTTCTTCATCTGCCTCTGACGTCATTCCATCATTTCCAAAAACAGCTCTCTCCCTGAGTGATGCAGAGAGAGACGCAAAAACTTCGAGATTGTGATACAGAAGAGATGAAGTTCAACATGCAGTACAAGGGCACGTGATATTACAATTTATCAGAATTTTTCAAATAGTGCGGAGGTCTTTATCACTTTTTTTTTTTTTTTTGGAAGATGCAGAATAAGTTCACTTCCTTGCACCATTGTCATTTTAATGCCAGGGTAGAAGGGATATCTTTTCTTTTTCGGACTACAAACGAGCGAGAGTGCACTAGTACATGCTTTTGAGTGGACCATGGTTCAAGCCCGTGACTGGTAATACGATTAACGATTGTATTTGTGATTTATTGTAAACTCCTCTGATCTGGTAGGCGTGCCGTAACAAATAGAACAGCAAAGAACAGAATGTTCTTCGGTCATTTCATGATACAAAAATAAATCCCTTGGGATATTGTGTACGGTGAACTACGAAGAATGATATTTCACATTGTACTTCAGCTATGGGCGATCATTTTAAGAGTTCTTATTCTTTTTGTACAGCCACCTCCGTTCCTATTTTTGTCCTGGCAGCCTCATCTCTTTCCAGAGGATGAGTGTGCCCCAAAGAAATTAAGGCTGTGAGGTGACAGTATATTGTGTCTGTAAATGCTGAAGTCAATCTGCCTGTTTGCTAGGCAAAAAAACCAGGATTTCCACACGAAAAACCACTTCCTTTGAGAAGAGAGCCTTCCTAATTAAGAACACCTGCTCTAGTAAGAAAAAGAAACTGAAAGAGTAAACATTGAAATGATTAACTGCAATGTAACATTTTCGGCTTTTCGTTATTCTGAACAGATTGATACCTTTGCAACAACCGGCACTAGTATATTAAAATGTAGTAAGCTCATGAAAGGGATGGTTCAAAATTTTACTTTTGCCAGTACAGCGGCTCGTCTCCTTCTATGAAGTGTATTTCAACTAGCAGACTCTGAAAACAGCATTATCCTCTCACATTAAAAGTGAGAAAAGCGTGTGACGCAATTCATGCACGTCACGATATAGAGACAATTAGCCATAATCTTTTTTTGTTTATACTCCGGCACGACAACCAAGTCAGTAGAGTTTAGAGTTTACAATAAATCGTCAATACAAATATTTATCGTATTTAGCAGTCACGGGCTTGAACTCCGGTCCATTCAAGGAACGCGTGCTATGCACTCTCGCTCCTGACCACTGGGCTACGTCAGGCTCTCTGCTTATTCATGAAAAATCAACTCCTAATAAAGAAACGAAAGAAAACAAGTATCCAAGGCAACAGCAATAACATCTAGGTGTCGTATATCTAGTGGGAACCCTAGGTGCATCGCTACACGAAACTGATGTATGAAATATAGGTCAACGTGTACTTGAAACGGAAAATGAACAAGAAAATAGCCAGGCCGAATAATTTCATCCATGTTGAAAAATCGTTCAGTCTGAAAGTTATTCCGCCTAATAACGTGCTCTACATTTGATAAACGGGTATTAACGAATCTTCATTGTGATCGTATTAATACCAGAAGAAAATAAACGCATATGCTTGAACAGTATGCACAAGCTTGAAAAGCACAATAACCAATAAATTTACTGGTTTTGTTAAGAGGATGCAATTTGTATTTAACGGAATAGTAAGAATCACAGTAATAACTGCAGCTGAAGCAATGCATATAAAAATAACTCAAAACAACTGAGAGAGTCAATCTGTAACGTCAAGTTCTACAACAGATAAATACGTTTCAATAGTATGCATGACCAAATCCAACTGCAGACGAATATTTTTAACTCCTATCTTGTGTTTGTGTTCTTTTCAGGAAAGAAAAAATGGCGATACAAGTAATAAATATAAATGCTTTAGCTTATCACTGGAAAATACAGGGGGTGGACAAAACAATGGAAACATCCTGATTTGAAAGTAGCAGTTTTTGTAATGGCTATATGACGTATTTACGAACATGCAGTGACGATTTTTTTTCTTTTTTTGTTTCGTTTTTGCAGTCAGTACTGTAAAAGAAATACGATAAAAGCTGATGTTTATTTAAAGGTGATGTAAAACGGTACATGAAGAAAATGACCGACCTGCCTGAATTCCAGAGAGGTCCAACTGTTGGTGCATGTTTACATCGGTATGTTTAGTGCACTAAAAAAGGTCTCTGTTGACGGTCAGGAAATCTATCCATAATTGATGCCGCCAACTGTGACCAATTATAACTTTATAAACATAAATAAATAAGTAAAATCGACTGTAAAATGTAGTATAATTTAAAATGCCAAATCATATCAAATCGGATAACCTTTTAAAAATTACTATACATTAAAAGCGTTAAACCCGTACTACTGTAAAACTGAAGCTTTCAGCAGCATCTGCTGCCTTCCTCAACATAAGTAGTGCGGCATCAACAATTCATTATAAAGCACTAAGCCCTCCCCGCAGACTCAGGATGTACTATGGTACCTGCGCATACTCCGTTTCCCGTATATCAGCACCGGAAGTGGCATGGGGCTGTACGACCTTAAAACGCTCATCCCTATCCTAAGCGCAGATTATCCTATCCCGCATCACTAAGCGCAGATTACGCGATAGACTGGGGGAACATAGTAGGGCGCTTAGATTGGCTAATGTCTCGAGGTCGGCCGTGACGAAACACGCCTAGGAAACCGGGCATGGTATAACAGCCGAAGGAGCTGTAATTACAGATAAGGTAGAGGGGTTTCTGGAACCGGAAGTGGCTGGAGAACCTAAGGATTTGTTCCTTGGGTGATCATAACTTGAATAGGGATAAGAGTTGTAGGATTAATGTAATGTTTGAGACCGTTATCCTGGATAGGGATGAGCGTCTTAAGGTCGTACAGCCCCATGCCACTTCCGATGCTGATATACGGGAAACGGAGTATGCGCAGGAAGGCTTAGTGCTGGATCACTGCTCTTGGCGCATTCCTCCCCCCTTATCTCCTGTCTTCAGCACAGCTGCTAGCAAACCGTAACCGGCTAGTACTAACCGACAGATTCCTGCCAAAGCAAATGCTGCCCTCACTGCAAGCCATCGACGGGGACCTCCAAGAAGTGGTCAATAATAAAAAATACAGGAAGGGTATCCTCGTCGAACTGAAAATGTAAAACTGTGCTTTGTTAATAATCTGATGTAACTTATGTTTTTCTCATGTATCTTTTGTAAATATGTTTTGTAAACCCCTGGCACCACCATGCCGTGATGGGACTAATTGTATGTCTATCATTGCTGCAATTAAAGATTCTATTCTATTCTATTCTATTCTATAATGAATTGTTGATGCCACACTACTTATGTTGAGGAAGGCAGCAGATGCTGCCGAAAGCTTCAGTTTTACAGTAGTGCAGGTTTAACGCTTTTAATGTATAGTATTTTTTAAAAGTTTATACGATTTAATACGAATTCATATGATTTATGGCATTCTAAATTATACTACATTTTACAGTCGATTTTACTTATTTATATTTATTTATGTTTATAAAGTTAAAATTGGTCAGAGTTGGCGGCATCAATTATGGATGTTTAACTTCGGTAACTAAAACTGTTAATTTTTTTAACAGAGCAACTGTATCAAAAGTGATGTCTGCATTCACCAAGAATGGAAAGACAAATCTGATAGGACGCACTGTGACAGAAAATCGAAGCCGATTGAAAGAGACCGCCGGACACTGAAAAAGACTGTAGCCGAAAACATAAAACTGCTGCCTCAAAATAACAGCAGAATGTCTTCATTATATGAGTGCAGAATGTGAGCGTCTACACTTAATGCAAAATGAGTTTCAGAAATTCAGTTTCTAGCAAAAACAGTTCGGCAAGAACTTCATTAAGCTGAAGAGTCGCTATTGTCAAGCCACTCGTTGCCGATGGTAATGCCAGAAAGTGAATACAATGATGTAAGGAACATAAAATTGGATGGTTGGAAACAGGTCATGTTTTCAGAGGAAATCATTCACGCTTTTTCTAGCATCAGGGAGCGTTTACATTTGGCGAATTCCAAAGGAAGCGCTTCATCCTGATCATCTTGCTCCAATTGTGTCGACACAATTTGGAGCAAGATGATCAGGAAAAAACAATTGTTGCTCCTCCATTGAAGAGGAGCAACAATGATTTGGTCAGCCATATCTGGTTTCAAATCTTCTGAGATGGTTTAAAAATGCCAGAAGGTTATCAAATTGTAGCAGGGTGCTTAATGGGATGGGATCTATCCAGTTATATTAAAGGAGGCGGCAAAGGAAGTAAGCAAACCCTTAGCCATAATTATGAGAGCATCTTTGGACTCAGGGGAGGTCCCCACGGACTGGGGATGTGCAAATGTATCCCCAATTCACAAAGAGGGATCGAAGGGTGACACAAGTAATTACAGACCAATTAGTTTAACTTCTGTTACGGGTAAAATAATGGAGTCACTGGTTAAAGATGCATTGTTAGATCATCTAGACAAGACTACAGCAGTAATTCAGACAGCATGGGTTTGTTAAGGGAAAGTCTTGTCTGACAAATTTGATAGGATATTATGATGTGGTTACAAAGGAACTGAATGCAAAAAATAATTTTGATATCATATACTTGGATTTCAGGAAAGCTTTTCACACTGTTGCACATGGCAGAGTACTGTATAAATTGGAGCAGAATGGTATTAAGGGTAAGTTGCTACAATGGATAAAATGTTGGTTAAGTGGAAGACAGAGGGTGGTAATCAATGGGTGCTGCTCTTCGTGGACTAATGTTATTAGTGGAGTCCCACAGGATTCGGTGTTGGGTCCACTGTTGTTTTGTATATTTATCAATGATATTGATGAAGGTATATCAGCCTTAGTGTCGAAGTTTGCAGATGATACAAAGGACGGCAGGGTTGTTAATGACAGTAATGGCAGTGTGCTACTGCAACAGGATCTATAAAATTTGGGCAGATGGGATGAGAATTGGCAACTGAATTTTAACCTTGACAAATGCAAAGTACTGCATATGGGAAGAAGTAACCCCAGACAAACGTACCAACTGTGTGGCACTACACTTAAGGTTGTTGTTGTTGTTTGGTTTTTAGGAGCATTAGCAACTAAGGCCATATTGCTCCGGGGATATGCAGTGGTCATTCCCTGACCTTTCCGCATCCTCTGTATTTGGTGGTCACGGGCTCGAACCCCGGTCTAATCAAGAAGCGTATGCTACGCACTGCTGCTCCTGCCTACCTGGCTACGGAGGCGCCTACACTTAAGGTGGCAAAAAATGAAAAAGACCTGGGAGTAATTGTGCAGTCAGATATGAAGTTTTCTGAGCAATGGAGACAGGCTGCCAGGGCAGGTCATGGGGTTTTGTCAATGATATATAGGAATTTTCCTAGCAGGGAAAAGGAGGTGATTGTCCCTCTGTATAAAGCAATGGTCAGGCCACGCCTTGAGTACTGCGTACAAGTCTGGAGACCTCATTTTAGGAATGATGTAGATTTGTTTGAGCGTGTACAGAGAAGGGCAACAAGATTGGCGAGGGGAATGAAGGGATCCTCTTACCAAGAGAGGCTTAAGTTCTGCAAATTGGAGTGGCTGGAGACTAGGCACCTGCGCGGTGATCTGATTGAGGTGTATAAGTCCTTGAATGGATTCAGCACGCTGAATTCGGAAGGGATTCTTCCACTTGTTCAGATTACTAACCTAAGGGGGCATAAATTAAAATTAAGGAAAGACAGATGTAGAATAAATGTGCGGAAGTTTGTCTTTAGCCAGTGGGTGGTTAATTGCTGGAACAAACTTCCATCTGTCGTTGTGTAAGTTGATAGGTTAAATAAATTTAAGGAGGAACTGGACAAACATTTAGAGGGAATGGTTGTGTGAAATTTTTTTTTTTTTTTTTTGGCTGATGCTGCATAAGCTCATACACTTGCTTTCTTGCATCACATACCACTACTACTACTATTGCTTTTATATGTATTGTATTTAAAAAAAAAATAAATAAAAAATGCACTAAACTTATCATACTGTTAACATTTGCCAATGCACATTCAAAAATATTTCGTTATGAGATTAGAGAATACGGGAAAAAAATAATTTTACTTTATTTAACAGTAAACGTGCAATTTATAAAAGCATAAATTACATAAATTCGAATTTCAACCCAGAAAGGAATGAAATTTGATTTTCTAATTCACGTAATTAGTTCATTTAAATTAGGGGGTTATTAGTTAATTATTTTATTAGTTAACAAATTAATTAGAAGTGAATTTGTCAAATCGTGTAATTAATGGATTTAAGAAGTAAATTAATTAAGAAGACATTCATAACCTGCAGAATGTACAATAGCGCGAGGGTATCAAAGACACCGCTATGATGCTTCATGGTTTGGAGGAAATGCATTAATGCTACGGAATAAATTTTATTATTGTTGTTTAAAATAACATGTTTAGGTTAAAATGTTTAGTAAAACCTTTAAATTTTATCCTTCCATCATGCTTTTTTTTTATGTTGTTCGTATTATTTTACGAACTTTATTTTGCTTTTATGCCAAGCTTTATTTTTAATATAAAAAAAAAAAAAACACACCAATATAATATTGTAATTAATTAGGATTTCAATGGCTTTTGTCTTATAAAAGAATAGCCGCTCATAAGATGAATTGTGGTTGTAAGTTCCGAAGAATAATCTAGAAAAGTCCGGAAACATACGTTGAAAATAATATGCTGATCCGATATTTGCTTCTCGAGTAATGCTCGAAATATACTTTCAGTGTATGCAATCAATATATTCAAAATGCTTATTTCTATGGGGAATTGGGGGGGGGGGGTCTATGGAATACCAATTAGTTTTAAAAGATTCTCCAGAAACCAACGCTGAAAATTTGCGTAGATCTGTCTTCTTGAATAATGCTCGAACCTCCAAACTAATATAGATTTCTGTGGGATGTTGGGGAGCTGTAAAATCAGAATCAAAATTGATCCTAGTTTCTTTTCCATAATGATTAACCACTATGTGCAGAGAAGTCAAAATTTTATTGAAATAAATTGCCAAATTTCTGTTATTCCGAGTTTAATGAAAATTTAGCGGATCCGGCAATTTTTATAAAAGATGCAAATACCATAAAATCTAATAATAAATAACAACATAAATAGCATAACATCTCATCTAGAAGTAGGGCTATTACACGCGGACGGACAGACGACGATAACAAGAGTGCTTTACGCATTTTGACACGCTTAAAAAACAAATAACAGGGATCATAAAGTCATCTCTCTCTCTCTCTCTCGTTAAAAAATCTCATGGAAACCCAAACCATGTTTTAGACCACAAAGAAACGAGACCCTAAAATCGCTAACTCGCGAAGCCAGTGGACTCTTACAACAGGTTTCAACTAGGCCTACCATATTCTCATGTTATTATTGGAACATATAACAAACATAATTTAATTAAGCTAGTAAGAGAGGTGAAGAAAGATACCGCTTAACTGCAACTATAAAAAAAAGCTCTTCCCCTCACCATCCTATTCATCCTGTTAACCTCAAGAATTCTTATAATATTATTAAAATTTTATAATATTTTAATAATATTAAACATTATTGTTTTTTGCCCCGAATTATTATTACCTGTTATAAATATACATCGAACATTTGTCGACAGAGGTTTCATTTGTAGCGTCCTTTTCTCCAGGATTAACTGAAGAGATGTGTGTCAGACTGAAGTCTGACCAAAACCATTACCAGTGTTGCGAATGACTCATGACGTCCAGGTGTGACACATGCTCTTACCAGGTGTGGAGCGGCGTAGAAACACGAACGTGTGTAGAGAGCAAACATTATTTCAATTGATGTGGAAAGTTTTCGCTGTCTTCATGAACAGTGGGAGTTAATTTGCTAATATTTGACAAAGGCATGAACTGTGCTGCATTCAGAGTTAATCTAAACTCAATAATTAGCCAATGCAGACAGCTTTCAGCCGTATGTTTCGAAACCATGGTGGTTTTAGGATGTGACAGTTTTGCTAATGGAAACAAGAAGAGTAGACTACTTGTTTTTCTCAACTAGAAATTAAAATTTCTTATTTTAGGATTAGGAACGCTATAAACAATATTTTGGATCAATCTTCAGCAATGTTAGCTATGAAAAGGAAATTATAAAACCTACAAATTTAATGACGGACCTGGCGGTGTGGTAGTTTCGCAGCTGTAAAACAAGAACACCATGAAATTCGATCTTATCTTAGTAGGTGAATCGTAAATGCTTCAATCCATAATATTAATAAGTTGGGGTAATATATACACTCTGTTCCTTTTCAGGCGAGTTCCATTAATCAAATAACGTACCTCAGGTGTTGAAAGCTTCTATACAGTAGCTTCTAAGACTATAAGCAACTAAAACTTTGACGCGATAGTATACTGCACGTATGCTGTGGTCGATTTGTTTGTTTTCTGGACGAAAAGTCTGAGTTTCCGGGAGAAAAGCCATGCAACCCTCGTCTGAGACCGAATAACTTGCCACTTTTATTCGAACCCAGGCATTTTTCTCCGGTGTGGATAGAACAGCGATTTTAGTCCACCGTGTTACTTCGCAGGGACGTTCACGTGATTAGTAAATGAGGTGATATCTATGAATTAGTTCTCTTTTTTTTGGCGGGGAAGGTACTTATGTCCAATCTTATTTTCTTTATTTTATTTTGACCACAGAGGGCTCCCATAGTTCTTCTCTTCTCAGCAACTCCACCATCGTTGTCATAGTTTTCCCTCTGTTTGCATTCCATTCTTATTAATCATATTCGCATAATTGTACCTTATTAATCATGATCCCATATTTGTATCTTCATTTCTTAATTATATTTCACTCAACTTGTTTCTGCCAAATATCATAGGTATGTAATTTTTCTCCTTTTCATATATTTTTTTTATTATATTTCATGTATCTATCACTCAAAATATACACTACAAGCTAGCGGTATTAATTTCCACTTCTACTAACACTCTCACAGCCAAGGCCCTCTCTATGAGGTTGGGTACTTACACACCCGGCTTGCCTAGTATCCTTTAAACTCTTTTTCTTCTCTTTACATCTTTCTACTTTCTGCTCTTCGTTTTTCCGTCCGTTGAACTATTAGTGTAATAAGAGGGTGATTCGGACATTCTCATTTTTCTTATTCTCACTATCTTCGCCTCTATATTTTTAACTTCTTTTCCCTCCCCTACCTTGCATTGCTTCCTTTTTTTATACCGCTACCTTGTTATTTATTATTATTTAACTTACATACTTTCGATTTAAACTTACGTTCTTACATACTTTCTACTCAATTTATTAAACTAAACACACTGCGTTTGCGTTCTTACATACTATCGACTCAATTTATTTCTAAATACACTATGTTACTTAATTTATTAATTTAAATACACTGCGTTGGGGCTACCTCACTCATGTTTCTGGAGATTAAAAAAAATTAAAAAAAAAATATATATATTTTTTAATCTATTTCATTTCAATAGCTTCTCCATCAGCATGAGTTTGCATAGAAACAGTGTTTGGTACATGATCAGGTGAAGCCCCCTGATGAAATACCTGATCTATGTACCAATTTTTAATTTTTAATATTTTATAATTTTTATAATTTTAAATTTTTTAATTCTTTAATTTTTATTTTATAATTTTTATCTCTATTACCCTCCCCTCTTTTTCTTTCAGCTTTTGTACATATGATTAGCCTGTTAATTCGGCATTAATTCAGATTTAATTCTACTTAATGATTTTTTTTTTATAGGTTCTTAACATTCTTTTTCTCTTTTTTATTCAACTAGGCTCGGCATTTTGTGTTTAATAACTTCTCCATCTATATTTATTTTTATTTTTATTTTACTTTCATTTGTGACACTTATATATATATATATATATATATTCAACTTATGTAGTATACGTTTCAGCTTAATGTAGTTTACGTTAAATTGTTATAGGGATACCCATATCTCCCTCACTGTTAATGGCATCCTTGCTTACTGAAAAAAAATCTCTATCTCATAGTCAAGTCCCAGAAACCACAGGTAGGGAAACACTGGTCTAGCTGCTAATAAGCAGATAGACAGATGCGAATCTCGCTCTTCTTTGGTTGTTGTTCTGTCTCCATCTACGGAACCAACCGTGTTACTATAAATTTATCCAATCTAGTAATATCTACATAAAGTAGTCTTATAAAGTATATTCTGTAGATAATACCGATAAATATGTACGTAATATAGACTGTAACATCTAACGTACACAATAGATGGGAACTAAGCTAGCATTATTCAAACTTGTTTATTCCTGCTCAAAAGCAGTGAGAACAACGGAAGTGAAGTTGAAAGAGGCTTTCGATTTGTCCACTCCAGCATGATCAAGTAGGATTACCATACATCATACTGGCAATCCCAGATGGTTTCCACGGCTTCCTGATTACTTTAATTAGGGGAATATTTTACGTTAAACGTAAGCCACACCACTCAGCGTGACTATGAGCCCCGCACTCGGTGTGGGTTTAATAGCATTATTCACGAGATCGATGCATTTTTATCTACAAGAAATTGGAGTTACTTTTTTTTTAACATATAATTAACATGTAGACTCTGTGTGATATAAGCGGCCATAAACCATGATTCAAAAACAATGAGCAACGCCAACTTGTAACCAACAAGAACTGTTAAAAGGCAAAAAGAGGTTCTATAAGCTGCGCTCTTATACCCGGAGCAGTCAAGCGTCGAATATTCTTATTACTTGAAATTTATACTAAAATTTGCAATCTCTATCATTTCATCCTTCTGGAGCAGCTTATTAAATTATTTGTTTTGCTTCGTCAGTCATCCATAACCGCTGTAGTCGAGCGGGATTAAGTCAAACAAGAAACGATGCGTCATTCTGTATCCTACCCTCCAGAGAGACGTATGGTGTCTCCGTTCATGCGGGAAATACAGAACGAGATGGGGTTTCTATATGCAGTATATTAGAGATGTTTTTCATTTGTTGTAGGGAACGTCAAAATTAAACCCTGGGGTTTGTAGGCCAAATTAACATTATCAATCATTATACCTCTCGTGTAGTAACGTCTGATTAAATTTGTGAATAGATGGCAAGACGTTATCTAGGCACTCGGTGACAAACTTCTCCATCTTCGAGCTAGATAATCATATTTGCTTTTTTTTTTTTTTTTTGTTTTCACATTTGAATACATACTTGTTATCTTTAACACATTATTGATGGTATTTGGATCGCCTACCCAATGCTTTTTTGGGAGTTATAAATTCAATACTTGTCTTAGTTCGACAATATAATAAAAGAGATAGTAAGGAAACGATGACATATTCGCTTGCGTATAACAGAGAATCAAGGTTCAATTTCTTCGTCCATCTTGGCGGCATTTTTTTTTTTTTTTTTTTTTTTTGAGTTTATTCTTCCCAAAACTGAGTTAGGTGTAATGGACTGTGACAAATTGGAGGCTCTGCTTACAGCATATTTTAAAATCAAAAATACGAATGGTAAAGACTAGGGATTTAATACAGTTAGCGAAGGATGTTCGTGGTTGTTTTCCACTAAGATTATTATTATAATTAATGCCACTCATATACCACGTGAAATTAATAAAATAGTTTATTAAGCCATCACCAGACCAGCTCACAGGTAGATAAGAGATTGACAGGCACCAGGCTCAGAGCAGATAAGTCTGACAGCAGCGTGATAGGTATCGGTAACATACCTGAAAGGTCACTTTAAATTGTATAGTGATTTAGGTGATTAGCTTAATAAAACGATCTCTCTTATTCGTGGGGATTTAAATATATTTATTTATTTTATTTCAATATTCCTATTCTATTATGTTTGCATCCTGGAAGGGCTACATAATGGGTCATCATTCCCTAAGGGGGAGTCATTCTCTGATGGACCCTGAAACAAGCGTGGGTTCCTTGCAGGGGCCGGGACGGACATTATTTTTAAGTCAGAGGCAGAGATGCTAAAACTACTCAGGAAAGAGGCTGAGGCCGGACTCCCAACTCCTCTGTGTGAAATGGCAGCTGTAGAAACAATTGTTATAAAGCCTGTTTGCTCTCTTTATTAACTCTTTTAAGCTATGATTTGTATTACAATATTGCAATTTTAATCGGTGTGGCACATCCAAGTTATGTCCGTGGCCAACAATCTGGGCATTGATAACGATTTATATGTATAGGAATATATGGAGAATTAATTAAATAAGGTAAGTAAAACAATACGAAAGGTGTAAAGAAAGCACACCTAATGCAAACCAAGAGTGTGTAAACTGAACATTCCAATAGAGCTTCTCTCAGCAAAGGAAACAGTAAACCTCTAGCACAGAGGTTCCCAAAGTTTTTCGGTTCACGGCGCCCTTAGTGTCCCAGTAATTTTTTTCACGGCACCCCTAGGCCAAAATAAATACTTAACATAGTGGTTTTCGACCATTTAATAATCTGATTCTGTGTGTGTGTGTGTGTGTAATATTAAAAAATATATATGTTATATGATAGTTATTATAATAATAATATAATTATAAACAAAATTAAAATTCATAATGCAAATTATATATACTTATATCACCACAAAATTAAAGAGATACGGTACAATGGATACCGTACACCTTTTTATAATGAAATAAATATATAAATTTCAAAAAAATAATAAAAAATAAAAATAATAAGTTTAAGTAACTTAAACCAAAATTACATGGCATCCCTGGAATGTTGTTGCGGCACCCCGGTTGAAAACCACTGCTCTAGCAGAAACAAATTAAACAGTGGGAAATGGCCGTGATCTAAAACAAAGATAAACTCATAAAATATTATACGCACAAATAATAAAAAAAATATATTTCTAATGCCAAAATTAAGGTAAATTACAGATAATAATTCACTTTCAAAAATCAAGCATAAATTAATGGTTAGACAAGACATGCATTAATGTACAAAGAGTTACGGTTTACTTAAGAAAGCCAAATTTCGCGATCTAAAGGATGACGATATATCAAAATATATCCACAATTTTAATATATACCCATGGTTTAGACTTTTTTATTTCCTTTTTAAATCTTTTATTTTCTTCTTTTTTTTCATCCTTCCTATTTTTCTATTACCTTCTAGGCTTAGCACTATGTATTGAACACTCCAACTTTTCTTCAATGTATTCTTAAATTAACAAATATATTTTACTTTAAATTCTTTTTAAGCTGCTTTTCGCTTACAGATGTAATTTCCATATATCATGTTTTATTTCAAACTCTCACATCCATCCATATCGTTTTCTATGTCACTATATCACACCAAACATGTTTTTTTACTGGGTCTGACTTAAAAACAAGTACAACAAGTCGGTGTATTTCATAAATGAACGTAAACTGATATTTCATTTTATCTATTTATTGAACTTTGCGGTCCCAACCAGCTTTCCCGGCAACCCCGCAACATATTTCCAATGTTATACCACTGAACAATGTTGATGTATAATTATCGCAAATTCTCTCGTAGAGGGCCAGTTCGTTCTGCATGTAATGTCCATATCACAATGCAATACCGTGAAGGTATCTAACACTATAAAGGCCCAACATAAGTTTGTGATGATCTCCAAGGATCCAGTCGACACTTGAAGTTCCGCCGTGAAGATTCAAAATGAGTAGAAGTCCAATCCAGGAAACCTAATCCAGGAATTATGGTCACGACGAAGAAATCAACTTTTCCTCAAATCTGAGCAGTCCCAGCAGTACAGCAGTTAACAGAAACCTTAATCAGTCTCCGCGTACAGTCCCTGAAACCACAATAACACCACAGCATCACAGTTCATCCATCAAGGAAGCAACTACAATGCAACCCAACAGGCTCATCATGGTGATCTAACCCTCCACTGAAGCCCCAATTCCTCCGATACAAGCCTGCCCGAAAAGCGGCAGGGGTCTCATCAGCAACTGCTCTGAATTATCTAAACCGTAATAATAACAATACAACGGTTGTCGAGTGAGGAGATGCAGGCATAACTGCAGTCGTACAGCGATGCAGATAAACACTGAAGAAGAATATCCCATACAGCAGTTTTGTTTTGTTTGTTTTTTCCTCTCAAAATAAAATTGGCTTATGTTCATTTCAGAAGCACACACCGATGACCAAGAAAATAATATGCCAATGAGAAAAAAAGCCGTTGATTAGGCGAAATTTAAATTTGTAAATCGTAATGGTAATGATTTGGTCTCAGTTTTCACAGAAGAACAAACGTACGTTTCCAACGAGTTTCCCTGGTATTGCACTGCTTGCATACAGATGCCCTTTCCAAAAATTAATCTGCCATTTCTTAAAAAGATAAGACTGCTGAGAACTAGTTTCAGCACTAACTGGTCTCATTAGACAGCAACTGGTGTCTATATGAATTGACACGCGATATACGAAATCAGTTTTCAAAGTTGTAATGTATCTAAAGAGATCTTTTAAAGTGGTGCAATAACAGGGCAACTCGTTACAAAGGAAAGTTTGTTCTGCTGTTAGAAATAAGACCATTTCATTATTCATGCGATGGTCTTATTTATTCATGCAAAGGTCTTAATTCTTTAAATCCTACTGGCCAAAAAGCAGGTGAGATAAGATAATCATAAATATTTACGGTGCAAATAAGTTCAACTGTTTTTGCTGTTCATTGCAATGTGATCCTCTACAACCGCTCAACTAACAGGTATATTTCTCTCAATCTGTTGAGGGTCTTACTGTTTATTAAAAAAAAAAAAAAACAGAATTCTTTCTGAAGAAACTAAAAAAAACACATTCAGGAAATATTTCATTCTGACTGTTACTTTTCTATTAATAATACTAATCTTCCAAGAGTTTAAAATTAAGATAGATCGATCAAATGAATTTAACCAAGCGGTTTTATAAGTGTTAGATTTTGGAAAAAAAGTTTATTTTAATTTATTTTTTGTCTATTGTATAGTTATATTTAAGCTTAATTCTCACCGTAGACGTAGAGCTTACCCTCATTATACATTCAGCAGTGAGCAAACTAAGTTTCCTATTTAGTGCATCGATCTCATATTGTGGAGGCAACTTCACCACGAGTCGCCTTGGTATTACATTATTCTGAATAACGAGCACAGTATTTGTTTGAGCCTGATTCTTATGTAATACTATAATTTTATATACAAACTGGCCAAAAAAATACGAAATTTTCTATTAAGACAGTTACGGGCAGAAGAAATGCGAATAATGCAATATATATGTAAAAAAAAAAAAAAAAACTGACGTGTTGCCTCGTTGAGTATAACTGCACAGCTGCTCGACTGCAGTAATCTGAAGCCAGAATGGGGAAAACGCAAGATAGATCATGCTAAATGTGCACCCACGATAAGATATTTTTCCCCCTATATAATGGGGAAAAAGATCTTATCGTGGGTGCACATTTAGCAGGAGTCAGGATTCAAGAAACGAAAGACAGCTGATTTCGCAAAGCATCCAACTCAGCTTTTAATGACTGGAAAGTAAGTGTTTCTTCCACATCTCAAATGCGTAAATGTGGCATAAAAACAATACTTGAAGAGCGAAGCCGTTGTACTTTAAGGAGAACTGTACGGAAAAATAGAACATCCAGCGTGTAGCAAATAGCATCTGAATTCAATGAAGCCCAAAAATTTCCCTATTTCAACGAGTATATATGGGCACAGGGAATTGAATAAATTGGGCACTGGCGGTCGCCTGCCCATTCGGAAGCCACTTGTTTCAGAGAAAAGGGCAGAAAAATCGGCTTGCAGTGGTACCGAGAACTGCGTGATTGGAGACAGTGGCAAAATGGAAGAAAGTCATGTGATCAGAGAAATTACAATAAAATTTGTTCCAGACCTGGTTATAAATATTTTACAGTTTTTTAATATTAGTAGACTCCCTCCTCACGTAGGTATCTATCCAGTTGAGCTTTGAATTTTCCCAAGCTGTCAGGCTCAAACCAACATTGTACTCAATTTATTCCAATTAATAGCTCGCTGGCTAAAGGAAAACTTCCTGCAGTTAAGTCTAAACCAATCCCCTTCCCCCCGATAATTTCAATTTATGACCAAACGTATTTCTGGAACAGTGAATATTTTACCCTCGTTCATTTTACTTTTACTCTCAGAGCCTGAATGAAATACACCCCTAACTCCTCGAAGGTGTCTTAGTTTTCAAGTTCTGCAGCTCACATATTCGAAGTCTTTCCACAGATAAGCGTCCTTTTGCCAATCTCACCAGCTCGTTACTCGTCTTTTAACCTTTCCAAGAAACTTGATGTCTCTTATCAGCTAAGATCTCTGTGTCTGGACACAGAATTCCGTGTGATTTTACAATTGCCATATACTCGTACAATGATATTATGAATTCTCTATCTCAGTAAGAAAATGTTCGATAATTATCGATAGAGCAACATAAACCCTCCATGCTGCCTGTCCACACCGCACAGAGAACTTCATATCCGACCATATCGTAACTCCCTAATTTTGTAGCATTAAAACTTAGCTGCTGTTTTTCTGACCATCTTCGAAATCTATTTAAGTCGACCTAAAGAAGCTGTTCATTAACTATTCTGTCGATCTTGATATCATCTGCAAATTTTGACTCCACGCACTTTATCACCTGCAGCCATCTTATAATCCATCTAAGGATTTATCCTGTGATTCCAACATGTTCCAGCTTATACAATAACCTCTCCTGCAGGACTGAATCAAATGCCTTGCTGAAATTTAAGTAAACAATGTCGAAATTACTTCCTGCGTCCAGTTTTGTGAGGTTCCTCCTCTATGAAGCTCATTTTAAAATATTTTAATGCATTATCTTGAGGAAAAAAAAGCATATTCATCAGAATAAATGAAAAAAAGGAAATGTCTGCATTAATAAAGCAGCACAACATTTCAATACCTTTGACACTTTTCTTCATGTTCACATACGAGTAGCATTACCAGAGAGAGAGAGAGAGAGAGAGTTATAGAATTAATTAATTTTTTTTATAACGTGGTGAATACCATGCAATTTTTTTATACAAGATATATGTTATCCCATATAGTAGAAACTTCGTTTAAAAATCTATTACTGACTGAGCCGAAATAATTTTAGGAAATCTTGAAATCGCCTCTTCGCCTATTAAATTTTTGGACTTTAACTTAGCAAAATGCAATTCATAACACCCATTATCTGACGATTAGGTTTATGAAATTTCAAGTAATAGTCTGTGGATGAAGTATATATCTTGGGTTGCTGATATAAAATACCATATATTCACATCTAAATCATTTCATTAATGCTTAAACCACCAAGAACGACATTCAGTCATCGGCTGTCACATACTTATCACTATAGCGTTAGCGTAATTGTAGTACTCAAGGGGACAGATACGAGAAGGATTATATCAATTTATTCCCTGAAGAAGGCGGCAACAGCTC
The DNA here is from genome assembly GCF_048544385.1 of Mastigoproctus giganteus. Taxonomy (NCBI): domain Eukaryota; kingdom Metazoa; phylum Arthropoda; class Arachnida; order Uropygi; family Thelyphonidae; genus Mastigoproctus; species Mastigoproctus giganteus. The sequence goes on along the minus strand of NC_143576.1, from coordinate 44,782,878 downwards.
CCTTGGGGACTATTTTCATAATAATTTCATGAAGTGTTAACTTTGAGTGATCTGCTTCTTAACATTTCGCATTAAAGCGCACCTTAACATTACAAGCTAAACGCCCTGGGGTGTATATATATATATATTTCAGTTCATAAACAGTGCTTTTATTACACTGGTAAATATTCATCCCTATATTTTAATTATATAATATTGGTGTAGATACACCATAGTTTACCCATAAATTTGAACTACGCATGTAGTGTAAAAGGCATCGTTTTAATAGTACCGTATCTCATATTGCCTTCACAACGAGATAGCTGGTATCGCACTACTTCAAATAAATAACACTTCTCTAGTAGAGAAGACTACTGCTATTTATTTTCAGTGAATACCATCACCACCCAGACGATCGGTTCGATCGTCTGGGTGGTGGTATCCACAATATGAGATACTATTAAAAACGATGCCTTTTACACTACATGGTAGTTCAAATTTATGAGTAAACTATGGTGTATCTACACCAATATTATATAGTTAATTACTTAAACCCATAAGAAATTATGCCTCGTGCATTTCATCTTCTAATACATTATATTTTAATTAACGAACTGAAGAGGTAATCATATATATTTCCACAGAGTTCTTTTTTTGGTTGGTTCTTTTGATTCTTTTTACAGTGGTTCTTTTTTAGCCAAACTCGCATATGCGTAAAGGGGCTACGGTCTTCACCGCGTGCGTCCCTTCTCATATGACAACTCGACCCCAGTGGATTGAAGGTTCATTAAATTTTATTTTGAAATCTTTTAGAAAAAATTTCTACCAAACTTGTTTAAAAATGAAAGACTTAAGTTGTTTATTCTTAATATGAATACTGGTAAAGTTAATATTTTATATTGTTTTAAACCATATAGCACTTCTGCTTTTATGGTCTACTATCTTTTTATTCACTGATGTATATTTTCTGATATATCAAATATTTCTAATCATTCTTGTTGTTCGTCTCTGTACTGTGGTTCTTTGGGTTCGGTTGTTTAAAATTTTCACCGAGGAACTGAGACCACCAGGAGTCAGATATCGTGTCTGCAAATTGCGTGTACTTGATGGTGACGTATCCTATTTTGAGGGATGAAAATCCTGAATTTCCAGGGAGATAAAAAAATAATCGTAGTCCAAAACCGATCAACTGGACCAAGGTGTAAAACTAATTTCCTCATCATCATCATCGTGAACTTGGTCCGGCTTAGACCTGTTCCGTTCTTGGAGGTGGTCTTTTAAGACCTGTACTTTATTGGAGGTGATCTTTTAAGACCTGTACAGGTCTTAAAAGATCACCTACAATAAAGGAACAGGTCTTATCTACTTTTAATTTCTCGCTGATATCTAAATTTCTTTGGTGGTCTAGTCTTGTAAAGCCTAATAATGGTCTTAAAAATCTCATTTGTACTGCTTCTAGTTTGTGTGCATCTTTCTTACCCAAGTCTCACAGCTCTAGAAGAGGGCTGGTTTTTGAAGTGATGTTGTGCAGTCGTAATTTTGTTTCAGTTGTCATTTGTTTTCCGAAGTGGCGTTTAATCGTTCCATTCATTTTATTATATTTTTGTAGTTTAGTGTGGGTGTCTTTCCCTTCATTTGACATTAAATTTCCCAAATAGATGAAGTCAGATATTTGTTCTATTATTTTATCATCAATAACAATTTTGACTCTTTGTATGTTTTTTCCACATAATCCCATTGATTTTGTTTTTGAGGTGGAGATTTTTATCTCGTACTTTTTACCTATTTTATTAAGTTCATTTGCTGCTATCTGTAGTTCATCTTCGGATTTTGCAATTATAACTGATCATCAGCATATAATATAGTTTGGATTTTATTCCTGTTGCTCAACTGTATTTCGTTGTTAATTGTTTGTTTCCATTCTTTAATAATTTTATTGATGTAGATATTAAATAAATTTGGTGATAGTCCACAACTTTGTTTGACTCCTTTATTGGTGTGAATTGGGTCTGAGAGTTGACCATTAAAATATTTTATGCGGACTTTTGAGTTTTTATATAGGCTTTGCATCGCTTTCCGGGGTTGGGTTGGGATATTCTCTTCACGTAGAATCTGCCAAAGTTTTTTTTCCGGTTTACATTTATAATCATGTATAAATGTAAACATAAAACTAATTTATAATCATGTATTCGCCTGGGCATAATAAAAAAAAAAGGGCCTATCAGTAGGATATCAAAAAATTTCGACAAAGTGTGCTAAGCTTTAGTAAATAATTATATTATTACACGAGTAGATACAGTATATTTTATGCGTGTAATTTATAGCTATACTTGTTGCCCTGAATAGAGCTTTTAGAATGAGAAAAGAACCAATTAAAACAATGGCATGTGTTTATGATTTCTGTTATTTCTGGTTTGGGATAGAAAACCTACTTTCCAGGCAGAGGAAAATACAACCCTCGCTCGAGATCGATTAACTCATACACCGAAGTGAAAAACTCCACAATATTTTCCCTCTCAAACTATAATCGAACACTGCTCACCTTTTTACGTTAAACAAAGTTTTATGTAAAGTTGCCCACAGCAGTAACTAGCTTAACTGCTTTTCCTGTTTAGAAAGATGTGGTAAAGTGAAGTTGAGGATAGTATAAGCGAATACAGGAAATTACAAGCGATTACAATCATCGCTTGTAATTTCGTGATATTCATTAAGGAATAAAAATGTTACACTGAATTTAATAATGTTGTAATGTTCGGAAACAAGCCATAGAACTAGATTGGGGATGTGACAAGTATAATATAATACATCCCTGAACCTCGTAAAATTAACAGAACTAAAAAAACTGCAAAAAATAACAAAAAAAAAAAAAAAAGTCTAACACTCATTTTGTTCGCGTGCTATTGCATATGACAGTGATTTAGAACTTTTGTGAGCACTACGGCCAAAGTAGCCGATAAGCCAAAAAGCCTCAATAATGTGCCAGTTCGTATGGTAAGATAACTAATTCCCGTGGTCTTAATCGTGCAATCCGGAATGACTTGCATTAGAAATCCTTACTTCCCTCGCATTAATTCGCTGCCTGCTATCTCGATTGAAAAAGCTTCAGGAATTCCTCCGGTCTCTGAGGGAAATGTGAGCCTAGACCTTGTCAAATGAGTGCCAAGTCCACTAGGAGAGGAGAACTTGATTAATTCAAGAGAGCGGTACCGTATTACATTGCTGCGTATTTCAGTAATATAGCCTATGGTGCCTAGAGTATTATAGCAGTTGAATAGTTGCAGTACTTTCTGTAACGTGACTTGCAAATATCTTCAAGCTGTTTCTTCAACAGGACTATTCATTTAGGTTCTGATATGTGGTTTTGTACCTTAATGCATATTAAATCATGCTACAGTATTATTCATTATAGGAGACTGTTCAACTTCCTAGCAACCGTAGTCAAGAGTAGGTGCGCTGTTCTGTTCGCCCGTTCGTTTAACTCAATGCATGTTTTACACTTACTATGCATGATTATACCTGTTTTAGTATATCTTATAAACGACTTGAACCAGTAGAATTCCAACTCAGAATTGAATAACGGAAATTGCTATTGCCTATAAGGTTGAGAAGCCTCCAATGAAATAGATCAAAGTGTAAATCCCCTAGAAAATGAAAGTGATGAATGGAAAGAAGACTTACCATCAGGAATTCATTTACTTCTTTAAAGGGAAACCATTACTCACAAAGGAGTGCCGAAGAACATCCCCAGGAAGTCAATGATGTTTATCTTTTATTCAACAGTCTCTCTCTCTCTCTCTCTCTCTCTCTCTCTCTCTCTCTCTCTCTCTCTCTCTCTCCATATATAACCTTTAAGTTTTTATTTCAAAACAGCAGGGGTGGAAGCTTAGCGAGTTCAAGGAAAGTTCCATTTACGTACGTGAATGCATTATCGTGGATTTGGGTACAGTTCTGAAAAGCATCTGTAAACATTATTTCTCTCAAAGAAATGTGAAAGACGCATGTTTTTTCCCCAAATGTTTTATTATTAGGCTAGACGGACAGTTTCTAACCTGCTCTTTTCTCATTCAATTGCAAGTCCTATACAATCTTATCAAGTCTTATACGTACTTGGATAGGGTTGTATAGAGTAAAAGGAACAGTGTCATCCATTCTGTAATAACGAACTGGGTCAGCATGTTCACCAAGTACTTCTTGGTGTAACACAAGAAGTCGCTACTCTGAGGACAAACATTTTAATTTTTTTTTTCCGCAAGAAAAACGAAGTACTTGTGCTAATGTCTCTTGCTTGTTTATGCACTCTTTCTATTCAACAAACTTAGAGTAATCATATCAGTTGTGTATTTGGTTTTTGAAAAGAAAAAAAAAAGTGATAATATATTCACACAATTTACATATTAGAAAATAAATATTTTAGGAAAAGTCATATGTAATGGTTTGTTTTCGCTATTGCTCATGATAAAGCATTCTTTACTTGGTTCCAACTGCTGACTTGATAGAAAATTTCAATGTTGCCTTTGCCAAGTTAGCCTGAATATTCGTGAAGACTAAGTTAGTTGATATCGCGGTGCAATCTTTTAGGTTTATGAGGTTCGCATTCCCCTTGCGGAAACAATCATTATTTATATGCCGAAACTATAAGGTAGACACTTAAGTCTGAGAGTCTACGTCCAAGAGATAAATCATTTTAAGTATTAATAACTACAAGCGAAATTTATCCGAAGGATAAAAGAAGGGCGTTGCAAAGATGGATTATATGTCTGACAGTTCTTCCCCTTATAAAAAGCATTAAAATAAAACTTGTTTATATCGAATATCGATGACTAATATCTGTTGATGACAATGGAACTGACATTCCGCAGACAAGCTAAAGATGAACGTCTCACCCCTCTATGAAGAGTTTCCTTTCTGTTTCTTCAAGAGAAAAATCTTTTCTTGTTCAAAACTCCTTTCAAGAAAAGTCGCTATAAGGTGTCTGAATCTTTCTGCATTGAATCGAAACTCAGAGAAAAAAAATATATAAAATAATGATTAGTTAATATCCTTATTTTGATGATTTTTTTTTATTTTATTTTGTTTTAATCATTCACTTATTATTCTGCTAACATTAATATTCTTATATTTCTAAACGTATTTATTCTTCAAAATACGCGTACTCCTGTAATGTTCGGGAAGAGAACCCTGATAAAAGTAAGTATTGCTAGAAATAAGCGAAAGGTTTACGTGAATATTGAATTATTTCCCATATGTTTAGTTTTGGATTCGCAACATTTCTCTTAAAATTACCTTTGTTTTAATTTCACTGAAGGTCACAGTATGCCGTAAATCATGTAAGGTCTTGGTCAGACAGATTAGTTACTCTGCATTACGGAAAATATATCTGGCTCTGTCTTTTTGTATAAAGAAAGCCTTGCGGTGAGGCGAGCCACTCTCATTACTTAATTTGCGATGGCTCCATTTCCCTGGACATTTGATGTTTCAACTACAAACTCCCCGATGCTTGTCCCCTGGCACACTGGTTGCTCACGACACCGAAACAAAGTCGGAAAACACAGTCGCGTGCGCTGAAAGAGATGTTAACTTAAGTAACCAGGTGTAAACAAGCTGGAAACGTAGAAAAGTTCGTGTTTCCATTCTCCTGGGTTGGTAGTTGGAGACAATTAAGGGAGTGTAGTTTATCTCTTACCTGGACGTTAGTCACGCTTCTGTGCAAATAGAAAATTGAAGTAGAAAAATTCGCTTTATGGAGTGACAGTTAATTCCCTTCTATTAAGATGTCTTGGGTAGATTAAGGAAATCAAGAATAATGGAAATGTAAGGTCCCAGCCTTACAATAAATTATAAAGTTTGTTAAATATTGGAAGAATTAATTGTGGCGTATATAGTTAGTTTCAGACAAGTATCATTTGTTAAGAAACACTGAAATTCGAAGGTTAGTCCAAACACACCCAGTTAGTTAAATCTCGGTTGTATGGAAAAATTCCTTAAGCGAGTCAGTAAAAGCAATCATAATGGACCGAAACAAATCCCACTTAAGACAGGAGCATATACACTATAGAAAGGGCGCTGAGTGCGGAAGTGGCCCTATTAATAAATTTCACGGTTCGACCTCTAGCAGGTGTGGGCGACGTAGTAATGGGGGTGAGGTCACAAAGAAAGCCTGAAACTCTCTTAGCTGACCGGAACTTACGTTTAATTTCGAGAAATTACCAGTATTTTCCAGATTATCGGAAGTTCGGTCACACTAGGAAAAAGAAAGCACGCCCACGGAAATGAAGGGAGACGAATAGGATCACGGATGAAAGGATGTGGAAGTCAACGATTGGCCAGTAAGAAAGCGGTGGGAAATTTGAGAGAAAGGAGAGAAGGGAAGAAAAAATTGATACTGATCATTTCGGAGAGGAGTTTTTGTGGTGGAAGCAGTCCTGGGGAGATGGAAGCTGTAGTGGGAGAATTGATTATAAGAATTTTTTTTGTGAAAGTCTAGAGTCGGAAGTATCGTTCCCTTGAAGAAGTTAATGCAGTCAATGGAGGAAGAATGGTGAAACGCCCTAGAGGCAAATTTCTCGATTGAGCAGTTGAGTGACTAGTCGACCCGGAAGGTATCCCAGTCCTCGGACGCAACGCAGATGGAGGAAGAAAGGAGATAAGATCCGGTATTATCTTCAGCCGTGCAGTACCCGGTAGAGAAACCCAGGATAGATTACTGTGTTCCCCGGATGAGCAACCTTTCGCTTTCCAGTCCTCACCCCGAGCAGATAGGAAGAGAGACCGAGAAGGGAGGAATACCAGACCATTGCGTAAGTGTTAGAATAAGTACTGAGAATATAATTTGTAAAAAGGGGAACTAATTTAATAATGAAAAGGACTCTAGGAGGACGCTATAAGTTTTAAGAGAGAATGTCAAAGTACTAAAAATATATACATATATATTTGAACGAGTGTAATACTTAAGGAGTGATAATTTGATTTAGTATAGAGATCAGAGTAATGCAATTTAAGAGTAAGTTAATCTGTAGTAGGAAGTAAAAATTTTGTCCTTGAATTATTGTGAATGTTAAATTGCTGTGAGTATGACTTATTTGGGGTAGAAAATGATTAAACAGGTAAACAATTAAATGAGCATCTAGCCCTAATTGTGAAATAGTGGATTAATTGAACGGAAAGGTAACTAAGTAAATTGGTTGGATATTGTTGACTGTTGACATGTTTGCAAGTAAGGATTCTGGAATGAATATACATGTATTTCCTAATAAGTTGGGAAACGAGCACTTATGAAATTATATTTTGTCTGTTCATTGGCTGATGGTGGTTTATTGACTTACATGGACTGTTAAGGAGCAAAGAGACAGATTGTGCATTGTGAGGGGTAATAAATGCCCGGACCTACTGAAATCTTTGTAGAGCAACATGAAGAGACACAGTGATATATATGTAGATATATATGAGTATTAGGATTTAGTAGTTCTTTTGATAACAAGGTTGACTGTAAATTACAAGATATATACACATTTAAAAATTAGTAAAATAACAAGTGTCAAACTAAATACTGTATTCTGTTAAAGGTTATTGTAATTTTCTTATATATAATATGACAATAAAAAACAAATTTGTATATTCTACATTCTTGTGTGTGTGTCTGTCATTTCTAAACTCAGCCAGTCCAGTGGAAGAATACCTTAATATATTAGGGGTCCCCGTGAGTCTGGGAATTTTCTGAAATCAATCAAGTCAGGTGTAAAAGTGGGAGGGGTTAAAATAAGGGGATATAAAAAAAATATAACATAATATAATATAATTGTAGGCCTCTTTGAGGAATAGGATTTTCAGAAAAAATAAAAATAGCTTCAAACCCACCCCCACAATTGGCGAGCGTAAGCCAGGATAATTCTGCACAACGGAAGGCTGAGTTCAGAACGACAGGAAAATATATATACATGTGTATATATATATGTAATCCAGTTGCTGAAACTGATAGAAAAAATTCAGCTGGCGAGCCAGAAAGTGAAAAGTGAAAAAGTAAGTAGTTAAAGTGGGTACTGAAATAGAATTTCCTTGTGTTTAGAATTAGGTGAATTAAGTTATAGAATAAGAAAGGTATTGACAACAAATAACTAGTTAATTAGAATAAACCCCCTCCTCGAAAGATAAGTCATGGCTACAAGGAGAGCGAACAGCAGTAGGGATAGAGAAAGGGAGGAAAATATCAACGGGCAGGAGATATCAGGAGAAGCAATTGTTAGTATAGGGAATGATAATAGGGGCCCAATTAAGTTAAGCAAATTTTTAAAAGTATTTAAAGGGGAACCATCAGAAAATGTGGAACATTTTCTGAGAAAACTGAAAATGATTAAGGAAAAGGAAGAATTAACGGAACTAGAAATAGTCATGATGGCGGAATTCAAACTGGAAGGCAGGGCCCAGACTAGGTATTTAGAGGAAACCCAAGGGATGGAAATAGAAACATTAGATAATTTTGAAAAGATATTAAAGAAGTTATTTTCCCCAAAGATCACGTTTCTGGAAGGGATCGGGATATTAAATAATTACAGTCAAAATAATCGCGAAAGCATAGAGGACTATTACAAAAGATTTTTAACAGTAAAATTAAATACTGAAGTATCAGAAAAAGAAAAAAGTGCCTTTGACAAAATCCTGATGGGACAGTTTTTGATGGGGGTCAGAGATAAATATAAGCGAGAAATCCTTAGGAGAAAACCCAATTCATTAGCTGAGGCCATGAAACTAGCCACTGATGAGGAAAAGCTAGATCTCCAAGGTCGGGGGGCAACAAGAGGGGACATAAATATAGTATCAACTGGAGAAGGGACAAAACCGAAAGGTAATAAAGAAAGGGAAGGCGAAATTAAGCTAGAAGGGCTAGAGAAACAGATAGCGGGAATGGAAATAAAATTAAATAAATTATTAGAGCAATTAAACACGAAAAATAATGCACTAGATGAAAATAATAGGCAGGGGGGCGAAAGACCGCAAATAGGGCAGAGCACAAGAGGCAAGTACAACACAGAGGGGTGGAAAGGGGAAGTCAGAGAAGATAGGCGAAATGGACAGAAGAGGTGTTACATATGTGGGGGCAAGGAACATCTCGCTAGATATTGTCCACACAGGAATAGCCAAAGGGGATACCGCGGAGGTAGTAACTACAGCCAGGAGCAAAACCCTGGGAGGAGTGAACAAGCATTACACATAAACACAGCCAAAAGAAAAAACATATCTTTAGGCGCTGTAAGTGATAACGGAAGGGGGAACGACCTGTTATATGTAAAGGGAAGCTTAGGAGGGGTACCAGGTAAATTTCTTGTAGACACAGGAGCCTCGAGGTCAATATTAATGTGGGATTACCTCATCAGATACTGCAAAGGGTCAAATAACGGAGATGTGAGATGTTGCCGCGAATTTCTTGTGAAAGGGGTAGGTGCTGAAGAAATTCACACCAACTATATAGTCAAAGACAAGATAAGAATACAGGGATGTGAAATCATGATACCCCATTCATATTTAGTGGCAAATAGGGTGAATAGTCGTCGACATGACGCAATACTAGGCACGGACCTACTAAAGAAGTTAAGAGCCAAGATAGATGTGGGGAGTGGCTGCATTAACTTCGATAATGATACCCCTGTGAGTAATAAAGTAGGCAGAAGGCAAAATGCTGGCGGCAGAGCCCAGTATGAGCCAGAGAGAGGGGAATCTTCAAAGGGAACGAGTGTGAAACAATTAGAAGGGTGTAAGGCAAACACTGTTAATAAAGTTCTGGTGGCACAAGAAGAATTAAGGGAATTGAAGAAGAACAACAAAACTAATAAGAATAATGAGAGAAAGTGTCGAGAAAGTGGAAGGATGCTACACGTGGGAGTTTTGGAAATGAGAGAAAGGGTCAATAGAAAATCTGGAAAGAAAACGTCTCGAAGGGAAGAGAAACGTGAAGACAGCGAACTGTTAAATAAAGTGGAAGAAAGTGGAGGTGAAAAGAATGACAACTTGGTAGATGAATCAACAGAGCCGAAAAGAATCGAATGGCCATGGAACCACAGAGCTGAAACTTCCTATGGGGAAAGGGCCCTCAAGTTGAAAGAGACAAACAGGCTACAACAAATGTATTTAGGAGCAGTATTTAATGAAAACATAGGATGGGAATAGTTTAGTGGAAAAAAAAAAAAAAAAAAAAAAAATTTATGCAATTAATTAATGTACATGTATATAATTGTATATAGAAAATTTAGAAGGGGAGATAGATTGTAATTAATAAGTAGGCCCTGGAAGAAGGCACATCCGCCTGAGGACATGTATAAAATTTATATATATAGGATATAAATTTTAGGGGGAGAGGAATGCAATGTAAGGTCCCAGCCTTACAATAAATTATAAAGTTTGTTAAATATTGGAAGAATTAATTGTGGCGTATATAGTTAGTTTCAGACAAGTATCATTTGTTAAGAAACACTGAAATTCGAAGGTTAGTCCAAACACACCCAGTTAGTTAAATCTCGGTTGTATGGAAAAATTCCTTAAGCGAGTCAGTAAAAGCAATCATAATGGACCGAAACAAATCCCACTTAAGACAGGAGCATATACACTATAGAAAGGGCGCTGAGTGCGGAAGTGGCCCTATTAATAAATTTCACGGTTCGACCTCTAGCAGGTGTGGGCGACGTAGTAATGGGGGTGAGGTCACAAAGAAAGCCTGAAACTCTCTTAGCTGACCGGAACTTACGTTTAATTTCGAGAAATTACCAGTATTTTCCAGATTATCGGAAGTTCGGTCACACTAGGAAAAAGAAAGCACGCCCACGGAAATGAAGGGAGACGAATAGGATCACGGATGAAAGGATGTGGAAGTCAACGATTGGCCAGTAAGAAAGCGGTGGGAAATTTGAGAGAAAGGAGAGAAGGGAAGAAAAAATTGATACTGATCATTTCGGAGAGGAGTTTTTGTGGTGGAAGCAGTCCTGGGGAGATGGAAGCTGTAGTGGGAGAATTGATTATAAGAATTTTTTTTGTGAAAGTCTAGAGTCGGAAGTATCGTTCCCTTGAAGAAGTTAATGCAGTCAATGGAGGAAGAATGGTGAAACGCCCTAGAGGCAAATTTCTCGATTGAGCAGTTGAGTGACTAGTCGACCCGGAAGGTATCCCAGTCCTCGGACGCAACGCAGATGGAGGAAGAAAGGAGATAAGATCCGGTATTATCTTCAGCCGTGCAGTACCCGGTAGAGAAACCCAGGATAGATTACTGTGTTCCCCGGATGAGCAACCTTTCGCTTTCCAGTCCTCACCCCGAGCAGATAGGAAGAGAGACCGAGAAGGGAGGAATACCAGACCATTGCGTAAGTGTTAGAATAAGTACTGAGAATATAATTTGTAAAAAGGGGAACTAATTTAATAATGAAAAGGACTCTAGGAGGACGCTATAAGTTTTAAGAGAGAATGTCAAAGTACTAAAAATATATACATATATATTTGAACGAGTGTAATACTTAAGGAGTGATAATTTGATTTAGTATAGAGATCAGAGTAATGCAATTTAAGAGTAAGTTAATCTGTAGTAGGAAGTAAAAATTTTGTCCTTGAATTATTGTGAATGTTAAATTGCTGTGAGTATGACTTATTTGGGGTAGAAAATGATTAAACAGGTAAACAATTAAATGAGCATCTAGCCCTAATTGTGAAATAGTGGATTAATTGAACGGAAAGGTAACTAAGTAAATTGGTTGGATATTGTTGACTGTTGACATGTTTGCAAGTAAGGATTCTGGAATGAATATACATGTATTTCCTAATAAGTTGGGAAACGAGCACTTATGAAATTATATTTTGTCTGTTCATTGGCTGATGGTGGTTTATTGACTTACATGGACTGTTAAGGAGCAAAGAGACAGATTGTGCATTGTGAGGGGTAATAAATGCCCGGACCTACTGAAATCTTTGTAGAGCAACATGAAGAGACACAGTGATATATATGTAGATATATATAAGTATTAGGATTTAGTAGTTCTTTTGATAACAAGGTTGACTGTAAATTACAAGATATATACACATTTAAAAATTAGTAAAATAACAAGTGTCAAACTAAATACTGTATTCTGTTAAAGGTTATTGTAATTTTCTTATATATAATATGACAATAAAAAACAAATTTGTATATTCTACATTCTTGTGTGTGTGTCTGTCATTTCTAAACTCAGCCAGTCCAGTGGAAGAATACCTTAATATATTAGGGGTCCCCGTGAGTCTGGGAATTTTCTGAAATCAATCAAGTCAGGTGTAAAAGTGGGAGGGGTTAAAATAAGGGGATATAAAAAAAATATAACATAATATAATATAATTGTAGGCCTCTTTGAGGAATAGGATTTTCAGAAAAAATAAAAATAGCTTTTTACCCACCCCCACAGAAATACTCATGCAAACCTTCACTGGAATGCATAATCATTTCTTGCTTTGCTACTAGGCATATTCAAATAACTTGTAGTCATGGACTGTACGTAAGAATTTCATTTTATTTAACCCCTTGCAAAAAAAAAAACAAAAAAAAACAGGTTTATTTTAAAATCCCGACATCTTTTATAACTCTTTGCATATAAGTGAAAATTATCATTAAACAAAAACGTCAGAGTGGGAACTTTGCCATTAAAAGTATGTCTGAGGGGACTCCATTGAGCTAAAAGTATGCGGCGTCGGTATATTGTCTGTAAAATGCTTGTGCTATTGGTCAGCGTGCATTTTGGTGGGATGAAAACCACAAATGCCCTGGAGATAAACCATGTAACTCGCTCTCGAGACCAACTAACCCTTAAAATATGAAACAAAACACATAAGTTCCTCCGTTTCAATGAGTATTTTGTAACTTTCAACTGGCGTGGGAAATAGATTCCACGATTTCTGTTGATATAGATGCCCCATGCTATCAGAGGAACAGTAATGGAACAGATGCCCCATACTATCAGAAGAACAGAGCAACTAAAGTGAGTCGTGTGCAACGACTCACTTTAATTGCTGAAAAATTGAAATTTAGTTTAGATGAAAACTAAATCTTACCAAAAAGCGTTGAACGGATAATGGCTTCTTCCCCCCACCTCGGGTGAATAGGATCAACAGAATTCTTGTTTAAATGCTGATATAAATATAAATCTGAGCTTTATGATAATGACTAGAAATGCCGCTTTTGTCCTCTAAAATATTCTGATGAAAAATCTGAACAGTCAGGTGCAGTGGCGTATCCAGGTAACATCGTAAGGGAGGACATGGCAATCAGGCTTTCGAGTTTTTTTTTAGAATGTCTCCTGCGTTCTATTCCTTTAATTTCAAATTATTGGTTGGGGGGCATATATGCCCTCTCTGTCTGCCCCTGAATACATCCCTGATCAGGTGACTAGATTCAGTGCCAAGCGAAGGGTAGGGCGCGATTCCATGATGATTGGGTTACATCTCCAGGTCTTAAGCTGTTTGTGTTTTGAAGAGTAATCGTAATGTTTTGCGTTATTTATCACACGTTCTTACATTATAATTAGTCTGAAGTAAATGTATAAATGTTTTGTACTTGTAGTTTTTCTTAAAACATTGGAAATAATTTTCCGATGATTTCAGAAACTTTTTTTTTTTTTTGTCAATTTCTATGATTTTTTTTTTTTTTTTGACAATATCTGATTTTTATCGTATCATTGGATATGCTATAAAAACAGTCATTCTCATAGATTTATTGATTTGTTAAAAGTCGCTAAAGCTGGTAGAAAAAAATCCCAGTAAGAATTTCTTATCTCCCCCACCGCCCAAAGGTACATCACATTCATTCATTTCTGTGTACATGCAGTATCCCATTGAAAATGTACGCACAACCTGCTGGATAAATACCAGCATTTATCCCTCTCACAGTAAGTAAATATTAATAATAAATAAAAATGGTTGCATTATCGTTGATCGGTAGATAATCATTATTCATATGAATAAGGTAATCATTAGTGAAGTAGCCAAAAAATAGCATGCTATGGAAATTCAGTAGTAATTATAAGTACATGGCCCAGGTTACTTAAAAGTCGATTAAAAATAGATTATCGGTAGGTTCTGTAAAGGTACACACGTTGGGGTGTGAATCTATCAGATTGCAATAATAATAATAATACCAATATACATTACTTGACAAGAAGGTTAATAAGTTGCTTAGCTAGTAAGTTGTAAACACAATAGAGAACGTAACATTCCTAGTAGACGTAACTGTTGAAAATCGTTTTTTTTTTCTTCTTTCAAATGCAGTGTCACGAAAGAATTATTTGAAACTTCATAAATCGCACTATAAATCCCTTCTAGTAGTTTGCTATAGAGGTCATATCTGGGAATAAAATGAAGATTATAATCTCACTGACTCACATAAAACGAGGTTGCTGTTTTCATTAAAATTGATGCCCTGAGCACAACGATATGGGTCGAACCTGTTCTACTGAATCATCAACCAACTTTTAGGGTCGCGTGGAAAGCTTGCCTTCAGCTATTGATTTTTTTCTGTTTTTTTTTTTTTTTTTTTTCCTGTTTGCATTCGTGTGAATTAGCAAGCCTCAGTCACCACGATCAAATAATTTTTGACGTTATTGCTTCTGGAAAAAAACATTTATTCATGTATTTAACCTAGTTTGGACAGCAGTAAACAAATAAGAGCAAAGTGATTACCGATAGTAAACATTTTCCGATACGCGTTATTTCATAAATGTTTTCATAAATAAAATATAAATGCTCAAGGCATAATATATTATGAGTTTAAAATACACTATAAAATATCAGTATAAATATGTGGTAACTCGCTGTGAAGGTAGCCACAATGAGATACAATTAAATCGATTACACTACGAATGTAGTTTTTCATTATGAGTTCGCAATGGTGTATTTACACCGATATTTTATAGTAACAAATGTTTTCTGTATGTGTGTTCATCGGTGCAGTAGATAATCAGTAAATAATTGCATTGCTATCATAAATCAGAAATGAAAGGAAACGTTGACTCCTGTAAACCTATATAAACGTTGATTCCTCTTATAAACCAATTTTCACTTTAATTTCATCCCAAATATCTAGAATATCTGAGGCATTTAAAACTCACCGATGATTTTCTGCATATTATTTGCTGTTGAAGACGTTACATTGCTTAAAAGATCACATATTGTAGAATAAGTCATACCCAGGAAAAAATAGCCAATCGAGAGTTGTCCAAATAATGAAGTTTGTGCTCATTGCAGTTCCACTTGTCATTGCGCTTCATTTTTGAATTTAATAAATGCTGTTAATTTCAATTTGTTTAGAAATTTTGCCATGAAAAAATCAGTAATTTTCTTAATTGCTGCTGTTTAGTTGTCCCATTCTCTCTGCACTTCATTGAGAAAGTCCTCAGAGAGGATTCGTAACAGGTAGTCCCAACCAGATATCCACACAAATTTCAAAGAATTAAACCCTAAGAACTCAGTGAAGTTTACATACTTCTTTTTGTGCTGTGTAACTATACAAAAAAAAAAAAAAAAAAAAAGGCAATTCAAGCATTATTTCGCTTATACTACTAAGGGGAGTACCTCAAGGCTCTCTCCTAGATCCTCTTCCTTTCATTGTTTTCATAAACGATCTTCCTTATTTCATGTGCACCTCCAATATCCAAGTTTCTCTCTATGCAGATGATCTTAAGATCTACTCAGCAGTGAAGGAGATAACAGATTCCCAAGAGCTTCAATGCGCCCTCAATAAATTCTCTCTGTGGCTATCTCTGAATGGATTGTCTGCTAACCCCTCAAGTGCAAAGTAATCTCTTTCTCATCCTGCAGATCTTCACAACTAATAAATACGGAGTATACTAACTCTGTGATCATCGAAAGTTGTGACCAAGTTAACGACTTGGGTATTCTCTTCTCCAGCAGTGCTAAATTTGTTGCCCATGTCCTTAAAATCACCAGAAAAGCATTCAAAACACTGAGATTTATCAAACGGAACACCTACAAGTTCAAAAACTACAGATATGCTATCATCCTTTATAAAACTATAGTTCTCCCAATCCTGAAATTCAGCTCACCCATCTGGAATCCTCACACGAAAACTCTAATTAACAAAATTGAAGCAGTCCAAAAAATTTTTGTCCGTTACTTTACGTTCCGTAATCCTCTGTTTTATCACACGGTGTACTATGAATCGCTGTGTGATTACTTTCATCTGAGGCCTCTGTACACTAAAAGAGCTACTGCTGACATCACCCTTCTAGTCAAAGTAATCACTGGAACTTATGAAGCATCTGACATTCTCACTAAAATCAACTTCAATGCTCCTTGTAGACAAGTCAGGAACCTTACACTGTGTCGCCTTGACTCTGCCACCACGGACTTTATAAAGTTCAGTCCACTCAACAGAATCTGCAAATCAGCAAATGACTCTCTCATTGACTTCTTTGACAACTCCCAATCACTGATGAACTCCATCCACAAGTTTGCCTCTTCTCTTAAACTGCGAAGTGACTAGCTCTAATCTGATTATTGTAGTTTATTATTATTATGTGTTTTATTATTTTTCTATTCTCCAACTAATTAATTTATTATTTGTTTTACCGGTAACTTAACTTAATGCAATCCTCTTTTGTACATACAGATTTTAAATCTGTATCAATGTTTATCTTCCTGTTAGATTTCACATTTTTGTTATCAATTGTGTTCATTGTTCTGCTCTCAGATACACTGTTAATGGTTACCTGTTTGTGTATCTTGTTGTTAATAAAATAAAATAAAAATAAAACTAATTTAAGCTCACAAAATAAAGTCTGTATTTGGAAGGGCAGAGATATTTCCCTTGCCTTCAATAGTTGAGTAAGTGTTGCACCATTTCCAATGAATAGCACTTCCCTATTTAATAGGACTGTATTGCAATTTACTGCATTTCTTACTACAAGATAACCACATTGTATTTATTACATAGATACACAGTATGTTTTTCACTTCGGTAAAGGCATGTGGTTAACAACTAGTGTTTTTTTTTATTATTATTATTTGTTAATGGAATGTCATCAAAGAGCAAGTAGTTGTTAATCAGCGCAATTAGCTAAGGCCACCACTTGGAAGGGCTCAAACACTCATATGATGAATTTCGGCGAGGTCATATTGTTGCGACAGAAACGCCACTGCTTGCGTCCTCAAGCTTGTAGGATTGTGAAAGAAATTCTTCTGAGCGTCCAAGCATTAGTTTCGTGAAGGAAGTTGTGTATTGCAAGAAGAGGCAACAACGTTGAAAAATAAGGTTTCCTAATCAATAATGGGGAATCCCATTATTGGTGAGGTTTTTAATTTTTGGTTAGATTCAATAAACAGTTATTTTGCTGCTTTCAATTGAACTACTCTCCTAATCTGCTTTATTCGATGTTAATGCTGAACAACAATTCAAAGTAATTTGAGAATTTTGAAAAAAATTAAGTTGCTGAAATGCGTAGGAATTTACTCTTCCAGAATTAAACATAACATTGCTTGGAATTTTCGAAAAAACTGGCATAAGGAAAATGATGATAGTGTTTTTTTTATCTTCAGCTGAGCTTAAAGACAATATTGTAATCCATTTTTTCACTGTATACGAATAAAGGAGAGAGAGAGAGAGAGAGAGAGAGAGAGAGAGAGAGAGAGAGAGAGAGAGAGAGAGAGAGAGAGAGAGACAATATTGGAAGTTCAGAAAATCATTTTGTGTTAACACTCATAAGAGGATTGAAAAAAATAACACCTTTCTTCCTGAAGAATAGAAAATCGAGAATGCTGTTAGTTTCTGATTGATATTGACTTTATTCTAGACTATTTTAAGAAAAATCACATTTGATTCTGGAACATTCACACGTATATAGAAATAATGGAAGTATAAGGCACAGGATATACAGTATATATATGTATATATATATATATATATATATATATATATATATCCATTATTTTAAATTAAATAAAACATAAGCCAGTAGTATGGCAAAAACTGTAGAGCGAAAATTAACATAAAAATAACCCAAATAAACAATCGAACGAAAAGAAAGAATAGATATAAATAGTAGCCCAGAAACCCTAATATAATTTCGATCTTTAAATCCAATTAACAAAAACTATACAAATTTTAGGATAATGCCAATTAGTTATTAATTTAGCGGTACCCCCCCGAGAGGTACCAGTTCCGAAAGACGTGAAATATCACCCAAAGAGGGTTAAAGGAACTACCAAACGATAACAAAATCAAAATAAACTAAAATAGTTTATTTTAGTATAAACTAAAATAGTTTATTTTAGTTTATTTTGATTTTGTTATCGTTTGGTAGTTCCTTTAACCCTCTTTGGGTGATATTTCACGTCTTTCGGAACTGGTACCTCTCGGGGGGGTACCGCTAAATTAATAACTAATTGGCATTATCCTAAAATTTGTATAGTTTTTGTTAATTGGATTTAAAGATCGAAATTATATTAGGGTTTCTGGGCTACTATTTATATCTATTCTTTCTTTTCGTTCGATTGTTTATTTGGGTTATTTTTATGTTAATTTTCGCTCTACAGTTTTTGCCATACTACTGGCTTATGTTTTATTTAATTTAAAATAATGGATGTATTTCAGCTTCATATGGAGGAATTGCATGTCGCTGCCTCTAATGAATGCTTAATTATTTATTCATTTTATTATAATTTAATTTTATTTAATATAATTCAATGATAGTATATATATATATATATATATATATATACTGTACAGCATATAATTTTCTATTTTGAAATATTCGGGATGAAATAGAAATAGGTCAAGCTTACTGCTTAAAAGGTACTCAGACTGGGGGATATTTTGAAGTTAAACTCCAAATAACTTAGGAATTAATAATCTTCTGATTATGGGCCTCACATAATATTTATGCCTTGCCCAAAATGGATCGTTTTTCCGTAGCTGTAAAGTAATCTAAGTTTTCACAAAAATATCAAAACATCTCGTATTATAAAGAAAATCATCACGAAGTGCCTAAGTTTTACACTAAAAGTAAACAGCATTGCTTTCCTGAGAAATATACTGCGATTCTATCCTAAGGCACTCTAGGTAATAACACCCATTGTGAAAAGGAAAATAAACAATACTGCTTAAGATGCAGTATGTTTACTTCAAAGCTAAGAGTAATACAACTTGTGGGATTTATTTCACAATACGAGCTGTTCTAATATGAAATTTAGTTTTTTCTATGTGGTTAAACTTACTTTACTTAAAATTACATACTGTAAATGCAGATCCAAAATGTCCGTAAATAACCTTTAAACTCGGTATTCCAATATGTTTCCTCCAGAAGAGATGAACATTTAGCTCACAATCGTAAACCTCATATACCATGGAAACCGCGTAATTTGAACCTAATCCGCGATTTTGTTATTACAAAAACAAACTTCCTAGAGCGAATTAATGTCATAAGAATCCACATGTGTGTGTGTGTGTGTTCAGTTGTTGGCGCATCGGCTTCTGTGGCCATAATGCACCTTCCAAAGTTTTTGCATTTTACTCTGATCCAAGCCTGAGGCGGGATTCAAACCCACGACCTTTGGGTTGCCAGGCAGGCACTTTACCCGCCTGGTAGCCCGGTCGGCAGGTTTGTGTGTACCAAATGAAACTAGAAATTTTTGAGAGGAATTAATGTAGTGCGAAATTTTTGCTACTATGGAATGAAAATGTTCAAAAGTTAAAAGTGTACACTTTTTTTTTTTTTTTTTTTTTTAATTTATCGCTTCTCTATACAGCCTATATTCACGTGACTTCAGGGTTCTTTTGGCATCATACTTCGTCGGATTCAGTGAGTTATCTTTGTATTTGATATTTAACTTTTCCTTCTCTTGAATTCCATCTCTGTTGGGTCAGCCATGAAACGGATTCAGTGAGTTACCTTTGTACAGTTTGATATTTAACTTTTCCTTTTTTTTTTTTTATTTCCATCTCTGTTGGGTCAGCCATGAAATATACGATCACCATTACCGTGCATTAACTTGACCTTTAGGCATAATCTCTTCAACCGCCAATTTCAAAATTTTTATACCTCCACCACCGTCTTATGTACGTATATTTCATGTCAGAAACTGAGGCCCACTTATTTCTGTCTCTCTTGTGATTTCAATGGTTGACCCCTGAAGACGACATTGAAATTATGAGTTATACAGCAATAAGTACTTCCTTAATTATATCCAATGTTTTCGTTCCAATCGTTGTTTGTAGTAGTTCCATGCTCATCCCAATCCTCTCAGTTATCCTTTACACCTAATATTTTATATTCATTCTTTGAAACGATACCAGCATTTTGATGGAAAAAATTCGAACTTTCCAGTTATGGCTGGAGTACTGAATCGTTTAGGAACCGTTCATTACCGATATTATAGCTAAAGCAAATATCAAAATTTAAACAAAAACAACAAAAAAAAAAACAAAAAACAGTTAAGACAAACGTTTATGTAAGCTTAGCAGTACCGTTACAGCAGCTGTTGCTATTTAGGATCAAACAGAGGCCCCATAGACAGACAAACAGGCCATCTGTTTAGTAAGTTAAAGAGCGAAGTTTTTTCGTCCTCCCATTTGTGCTTTTTTAACGATAAAAGCTGCGTTCCGCGTCGATTTATTTTTCCAAAAAGTAATCACTGATCATAGAACACAGTTCGCACTTTATTCAAAATTCAACAGCCTGCAAATTAGCAAAAATACAGTAATTTTTTTTTATTTTGTCACTTTCGTTTCACCACAGCATTAATTTTACAAAGTTGCAATTGCACTAATATTGCAAATTATTATTACGAATCCTAATTTTGTAATCTCCCTTTCGAGAGCGAATGACAGAATAGTCCGGCATTAAAATTAACTGTTGCTTTTCGTTCAATTTCACATGAAGATGTCAGCAGTTAAAACAAGTTATGTTGATGTACGTCGAAAACTATTTCGACGCTTTCGATTTCTGTAAATTTAATCGATTTTTTAAAATTTTTCTATGACCAATAGAAGTAAAAAGTAATTATCTTTTCAATTAATTATTTTGTTACTAATTAATTAACTAATGATATATAAAAGTAAAAGAATGCCACATACTTTGCAAATACTGCACACATCGAAACATTATAATCAGAGAGAGTGGAATGGAACACTTATCAAACTCTGATTTAATAGATCCAATAACAACACCTACCTAAAATTTTGGTGTTCTGTCATCACCTTCGTAATGTAAATTGCTTATTTTTTTTTGTGAATGTTAATAAAAATTGAGATATAAGATGTATTTAAAGTTTCTGCTGAGCTTAATATGATATACACATAGTAATAATTCGAGATTTATAAATTTAATAAACTGATACAAAATGAGAAAAAAAAAAAGCAGTGACTTTTATGCGCGAAGCGAGAACATGATATGTTTCTGCGCCTGGTCATATTGCCCATTCATTTCTGTAATCAGCGCACTGTAACAATGTTTAGTACTTCAGTTACAATATATAACGGTATATGGATAGTTTTGTGAGATGTATGAAAACAGAAATAATGATTGCTAGATTTTTATTTGTCTGATTTTAATTAAATTTGCGGCTGCTCAACAAATTTTTTCTAAAATAACTAAATATAAAATTTCATGAAAATCTGCCTATTGGAAGTCGAACAGTTGTTACGTGCGGACTGACGGACAAGACAGACAGACAGGAATATAGACGGAGGGGAGGTGAAGACAGTGTATTTTATATGCAGATGCACCTTAAAATGCAGTGTAAAATGCAATTTCACATGTGTTAGAGATGGCAGACAGCAACAGAACACGGGCATATGTTGGATTACTACATTTGACTTTGAATAAAGTTCGTTTTTGAAAGAAAAAAAAATATATATAATAATAAATAAATTTCCTGTTTATACTCCGGGACGACCAAATGGTCACAGGAGTTCACAAGATAAACAGAATACAAGAAACAGCACCGATAGCAGTCACGGGCTTGAACCCCGGTCACTCAAAGCACGTGTGCTTTGAGTGATCGGGGTCAGTACGGGGTCGTAGTGACCTGACCACTACGGGGTCGTAGTGGTCAGGCGCACACGCGCGCCTGACCACTACGCTACGGCGGCCTTTTAGACTCTCGATTTTCTGGAATAGATGGTAAAAAAACAAATCTCGGATAATCGATTTCCCGGTTAATCCAAAAATACAGCAGAAGTCCCCGACATACGTAAGAGATACGTTCCAGGACTTCTTATAACTCGGGAATGAGTAATAACATATTGCTACTATATTATTATTGACAAATCTGAATTCGGTGCGATAATGTACTTGTTAATGTTTGACCATTTTCATACATTCTTATTTATTTTAATTTTCTGATCAAAATCGATCGCTTTCCTTTTGTTGGTAGATTTACTAGTACCGCTGGCACTTATTCTCTTAGTCGGCACCATGATAACGGTCAAAATGAAATTTTCTGTAAAGAACTTTTACAGGGTTAAGGTGAAAACTCACTATTTGTGTCTCACTATTATCAGCCCACACGAGCTCACATTTTACTAAAGCACATTTCTGGAGGTCATTACCATAAAAACACTTTCCGGTTTATTAGGCTTTTCTGTTAGTGCATCTAACTAATCATAAACGGGTGGTAACTCGATCTTATTGCATTTGCTATAATACTAACAGCTGGAATTCTGTGGGTTTTTACATTATTATGGTGAAACGTATGTGTCCCCTTCACTGAAATCTTCAGTCATATAAAAAAAGCATAAATAAATTTTAAGAATCTTCTCTTCTTTCCTATTTTTTTGCTTGTTACTCCGTATCTCACTCGTGCAATTTGTGCGTGCCGTGATCGTCGTTATTGATTACTTATTATTATTTTTTTGTTTGTTTTAAATTTTACAATCCTAAAAAAGAAAAAAAAAAAAAAAAAAGGGTGAAAAAAATTTACGTAAGTCCGAAGTTGTGTAAGTCGGGGACTTACTGTATCGAAACATGTTCAGCAACCTACGTAAAAAGTATAGCGATAAATAAAATATTTTACCACGCACTACTCGCGTGTACAATACAATGCTTCCCTTTACTTTTTACGATGTCCATTTTAAATCTAATAACTTCCCTTTATTTTTTGCAATGTCGTATATGGTTTGGTCACCAGCATTATAATGGTTCTTTAGAGATTTAACGGATATGCCGTTTTCAAACTTTTGAATAATTTCAAGTTTTTGTTTAACTGAAAGCGCAACTCTTTTGTGTTTACCCATCATTTTCGCGATTTCTAAACAAAAAAAAAAAAAAAAAAAAAAAATATATATATATATATATATATATATATATTTACGATAACAAAAATTTCGACATCCGTGACAAATAACGAAACAAAATTTGTCTTTTTGCGGTGCAACGGAACACAAGAATCGACGCAACGCACTAAAACAAACTAAACATTTTTTTTCTTTTTTTTTTTTTAATTTCGATTCTTGAACTGTGCCGGTTAATCCGATATCGGTAAATCGAGAGTCTACTGTGTGTGTTTGTGTATATATATATATATATATATATATATTTTTTTTTTTTTTTTTTTTTAATTTTTTTTAATTTTTTTTTTAATTTTTTATTTTTTATTTTATTTTTTATTTTTTTTTGCTAAATTAAAGTTCGGTCAAAGTGATATATGTAAACACTTGTTTTTCTAACTAGAAATCTGGTATACGTCCCTGTTTGTACTAATGAAACTAGTACCAGGACGTATGTGGCGCTACACTCAATATATAAAGAGTCCAAAATATAAAATTCTGGCCAATTTTAAAAATTAATGGCTTCAAAAAGAATATAAAACCAGGGTGGGAATTTCGTTTTGGTGCCAGCACTCACTAACGTAAAAGCATTACCCGTATCGCATTAAAATGTACAAAAGGATAACATGCAATTTATTATTAAGTACCATACTGTGATAGCGACGCGCAGAAACTAGATGACGAAATTATGGCAGATGTACTTCCGTCTGCACACGTGTTGCAGCCTCTTAGCTTGGATGGGTAAGCTTATGGGAACCGCTGAACTTTCACAATATAGGTAGTATCCTACGCGTAACCCCGGATCTGGATAGAACTCTCCATTTCAGTTCAGCGTGACAATTTTCTTTTTTTTTTTTTTCTTTTATCGGAGTATAAATCAATTTATAAAATAATGTATACTCACAGCTAATTTTTGTCAAATTTAGTTATTTCCATCTGTTCTAGTAGATGGGGGAGAGAAGAAACTTATGAAGTATGCTAAGGGAAGCGCAAGTTATAAAAGTGTGGGAACTTCTGGATAGGGCGTATTAGTCTTCCTTAACAATTAGAAGTAGGTCATGGACAGCGAAGTGAGGCGAGACGTAATTAATTCACATTTTAATTTTTTGCATGTTCTTCTGGTGTCCTCAGTATGAGAAGAGGAGGATTAAACTACGTTTATTGCAACACAAGAGAAGAATTATTAATAATGAATAAAATAGCCTACTACTAAAACCTTCCCGAACTCGCCACCCTGGAGTTGAAATATCAACGGGGCTATTCACCACCTACCTCCTGACAGGACACGGTGCTCAGGGGGAAACTAATCACTTTTGGATTAACAGACAACCCGCTTTGCTTCTGCGGCGTCCTGGAGTCCTGGGAACATCTCATGTATTCCTGTCCACTCTTCGAGGATCTACGCGGCCTGCTCATTTCGAAGATACACTTTAACCCTAAGGAACAGGAACACCACCTCCTGGAATCAATGGAAACTTATAACGCCTTTTCCAGATTTGCCCAGGACCTCTTTACGAGACGCAGGACTCTACCGCCGCCTCCGCCATAAAAAGAAAACCACCTGAACCCAAAAGTAGACCACACGCCACATCAACAGTAATAAACAGCTATCTTCGTAGTACCTCAGAGATTCAACTCCAACTAACTAGCGACGCCTTACCAAAAACCCTTCTGACTGCTTACCCCCCCAGGATGAAAGAATAGGATCAAAGATGCAACGGCACCCTTAATAAGTAGACAGATGAAGGAAGGCAACTTCACAGTAAGGACCACTGGAATCAATCAAAACCTGTTGGTGCCCTGCACATGAATAACAAGACTAAACCAGAAAGCATGCACCGACACCCAGCTGATCGGACTAATTATTCTCGGACGGGAATCTCATCCCATGAATGACAAATACAAGGATTGGACACTTATAAACCACAGTCGGGACACTGTCCCAAATACAACGATCAACTAAACTGACTAAATACAATCACGCTGCATTTATGCCTTATTGGCGATCTGAGCCGGCTCCCTTGCCCGGCCCACTCTCCTCCCCTAATCCCCGGCGAGGATGGGGAGGTCCTCCTGTCTTTCCCCCCCACCCTTTCTGGTTGGGCATGGGCATGCCCCACTGACCTGGATCGGCTTCCTTATTCACTCCATATTTCTGACTTTTCCCCTGTTTTCAGTCTTCCCCCACCGTACTCTGCCTAAACAGCAGCGAACGCTGCACACAATGTCAAAATTTTAAAAAATTGTCAAAATTCCAACTGCATACGAAAACTCCTCTCGGCCTAACTTTTCAGCGGCTACTTCCCAATACTATTAAATTATTATTTTTTTATTTCTTTCTTTCTTTTTTTGCTACTGAAATCTCAGGAAATTAGGTGGCAGGACCGGCCAGAGTGAAAATTTTAAAATTACTTGGCACCTGGTCTGCCTTCACGAGGCATAGTGGACAACGTTGAGCTTCAGCAGGGTCTAGCGGCTAAATCGCCAGAGGAACAACGATACACAACACTACACTTACAATATCCATACACTTTTAAATCTCTGGTCGTTACAGTGAACTGTTACACCTACAATGAAAGCAACGCGGAGATGGGGGTGGGAACCTCTGGCGCAGTTAGACACGACCACAGTACAGTGTATACACTATACTAACACCGCAGTCGATTGTAGCAAGGTTTTTGGCTCTGTTTAAGAAATGTTTCATAATTACCTGTACAAGATCCACCAATAATGACAACTCCTCGTTGACAATCAAAATCTCAGCTGGCCTTTCGCGAACCTTCTAGCACACTAATTAAAGTGATGGCTTATGAATATTCTAAAGGGTGAAACGAGAATTACTTCGATTTGAATGGATCTGTGAATGTCCACCATTGTGAAATATGGGTAATAACCAAACCATATATGGTTCATCTATAACGTCTGCTGTATTAGCATAAAGTTACTGTATGGCGTTGTTTGAACAGCTTTAAACGTATCTGTTGTTTACCCTATACAACAGATGATTTTACCATATACTTTTTTGAGGAGTACAACAGGGCTAGTGACACATCTCCATAGCTGGTGGGCACAAACGTTCCCAATTGTAATAAAGTTTTCTAATTTTAAAATTGTAATTGTAATGTAGCATTGGAACAGAGTTTTCGTAAAATTCGTTATACAGTATATGAAGGTAATTTTTCACATATCACGAATTCAATAAAGGATTTTCTACGAGTGAACTTCAAAGATGCTGATTTGGTTTCCAAATCGTGGTCACTTCATCCAATTTGAACCCCTGTGATCTTTTGCTCTGCAGTTTATTTTTAAGATGGGATCTGCAGTGTTTTTCCGCGTTTTTCGCCCTATCGGTGTTTTGACTGTCGAAACTCCTTAGCTTTCAGCAGCTCATAAACACTGAATAGGCACTGGACAGCAGTGGTGCTAAAACTGAGTAACTTTCTTTGGTTGTGAATTTTAGAACATTTTTCCGCATAAACAGCCTCTGTATATTTTTTACAAGTCTGAAGGCAATTCTCCAGTTCCTGAGGTCGGCGAGTATGAAAACTTTAATTTATGACTACGTTATACTATGAACTCCCTAGGAAGGTTGTCGTAAAGACTGCACAGCATTTGGTATTTATTTTATATTCCAGAGAAACTGGTTAACAGAAATTGTTATTTAAGCGACTTAATCACAGTCAAATGGCACTGTACTTAGTATGGCAATATCTTGTGACTTTTAATCTTATTATAAACTTAGGGGTAAAATCACTGTTTTCCCCAAGCCTTTCTAAGAAAATGTGTGGAAGATTTCTGGGTTTGAATCCCATCAATGGACTTTTATAGATTTTTTTTTTTTTTTTTTTTTTTTTTTTTTCTTCTTGCACACCGAGGCTGAATTAGCTGGTCTCAGGCGACCTTGCTATTAGGCGACGGTAGCAAGGTTTTTTGCTGTTAGGCGAGGGTAACAAGAAAACAAGCAAACCGACCAGAGAGCGCAGTTCACGGACGTAATACACATGGGTTAATGAGTTTGTTCTGTCCGGTAGCACCGAATATTAAATATTTATTAAATATTTCATTATAGACATACGGTACATTTATTAACCACATTTATATTTAAATATTAGACGAACAGAATGGACTGTGTGTACAGTACATGATATGCATAATCGATAGAGAATTAAAAACAAACGTACTTATGAAGTGAGCTTTAATTAATAGTATTCGGATTATGCATTATTTGAACGTTCCTAATTATTATTATTATAAAATGAATCTCTACTACTTAGGAAGAATGATTGATGGTGAAGCTCGATTATAATTTATATTACTATGTTACATGATAAGATCACCACTAGAGGTCTTAATAGCTACTTTGTCAGAGCTGTTCCACAGTTCAGGCAGATCGAACTTTCATTACCCACTGAGAAAGATCAGGTGGGGATTACAGAGAGGCACAAGAGGAGAAATTATTAAATTTAATTAAAGATAATATATTGAGGAAATCTTAGGGGAAAGAGCAAATCCCGAGTGCATTAGGCCTTGGTGATGACCGAAGTGTAAATCCTTTAAAATATTTGATGAACCTGTACGAGAGGGTAAGATTTCATATTAAGGAAGGGACTGCAGTCGTTACTGATAATAAGAAAATCTGAGTCTGTGACTCAAAAATTCAGCGTCAGGAATAAAGGGAAAAATTCGATATTGTATTTAAGGAAATGTCAAATGTACAACAGTGCGAATAATCTATGGTCGCAGAGAAAGGCAATTATGAATGGAGACACCAAAGGACAATATTCATTCACTCTTAGGTGAAATTGAATCTACATAACTAAATTAAATTCAGTTAGTGTGTTGGGGAGAAACATTTTGGGAGGATTCAAAGATCTGATGGGTTGTACAATTATATACAGAATTACTATTATATAGACCAGCGATTCCGAACCAGTGGTTCGCGAAAGTGTTCCAGGGGGTTCGCACTGAATATTCTGTAATGATGTCTGCTGAGATTTACATAGGTATATTGTTGTAAAATAACTACAAAATAGTTTAATATTAATTTATGTGGTTCGGTTCAAATTTATATTTAAATATATAATAATGCAGCATCGCTGAGAAAAAACGGATAAAATAAAACAGGTTGAGGTAAAAATTTCTTCAATAAATATTTGTAGACAAGTCAAAATAAGATAAAAGTAAAAATCACAGCAGCTTTCTGACGGAGGATGTCCTTCTTCGGTTGTAAGCGTTATTACAAAAAGCTATTGTGATTTGTTACTTTTATCTTATTTTATTTTAACTTGTCCCCAAATATTATTAAAGAAATTTTTACTTCAACCTGTTTCGTGTTAACCGTTTTCTCTCAGCGAATACCGCATTATTATATATTTAATATGAATCATGAGACCATAGGCCTGTTTTCAATTCATATTTAGTTGTGGTTTGGGTCACGCGCCCTTAAATAGCGATCAATATCGCTTATAAAAAGGTAGTACTGGAAATATTTCATAATAAAAAAATTTAGAACTATCATACGACTTCAGAAAATATAGGCTTAGTGGTTCGCGATAAAAATATTACGTTGAAAGGGGTTCGCGAGTCGCAAAAGGTTGGAAACTGTTACACACTCACACGCGTTTTCGTATAGATATATGCAAAGCGACAAATTGCCTTTAACATGTCCACAATTAACAGAGCGAGTCCCAGTGGTCGAATTTTCTTGAAATTTTGTATTTGAACTTGTAAAAATATTTGTCGAGTCAACACAAATATCATCGGACCAATCGGACGAATAGAAATCCAGCAATTATTTCTTTTTTTTACATAAAAATTGTATGGAGAAAAGAAATTCCTAGATTAAATGTAGTTTTAATGTAGTATTGTTAGCTTCAGACTTTCTGTTCACGCTTCACGTGTATTGTTATTTAAGAAAAAAACATGGAACGAGCCTGAAATGAAACGCAGTGCGCTCATTAACTCAGTTGTTTAGTTCCATGTTGAATATTACTATTATACCGACTATCATAATTTCATTACAGAACTGGCTGGTGCTTCTATTGGCCTGAAAACGAAACAAGTTTTCTCATTTGTATTAATATCGATCAAGTAATGTATTACAATTGCATTACGAGTCACTAGTTCCTTACAATTAAAAACTTTACAAAAGTAACTGCTCTATTCTCATATTTTATATGAACTGTGTATATACGAGTGATCAGTCACGCTTTATATTTCATATAATGCGTAGCTTATTAGTTACTTTCTCCATTAAAGGAAACTAGCGTAAGGGAACAAGAGTTTTCTGACAAGCCGATACTCTTCAGCACCCACAAGTACTGTATAACATTCAGGAGTGGACCCCAGAACTTATTAGATCGATTTCTCCGCTCTCAAAATGACATCGTCTTCATCTTGATGTCAGCTAGAACTGAAAATGAAGCATTAATTGTTCATTAAATAAATACAGTAGAACCTCAAAATCCGACATCATCGATAACCTAGCACGTTCCGGATTTTTGAAAGTTGCTGTTTTTTGAAGGTTATGTTATATTCTAAGTATTCAGATGTAATTCGTTATTTTGAGATTATACAGTAGATCTGATTGCACACGATGATAGCCGCCAGCATTAGCCAAAAAATGTTAACCTACTGCCTGATGGTCCATTTGGTAACGTACTTGTCTAACAATCATTTTTTCTTATTTCTTCTTCATTCGAACCCGCTACCTTCGGGTTCGAATGAAGGTGCCTCCGGTATGGCTGCTGCGATTGTCTATTTTTTTTTTTTTTTTTTTTTTTTTAATATGAAGTATAAATAGCGCGATATAATTTCAGCAATCGAATCGCCTTAAAAAACTAAATACAATACCACCATAGGATTAAGTACTATACTGAAAAATAGTACTAAAAATGTCTCAAAAATGAATAATTTTATACGCTGGAAATACATAATAAAATGACATGCACGAAACATACGTTAATTGAATATAATGTAAAATTTTGCACCGGTTGTGCTTTTTTTTTTTTTTCTGTCTACTACCTTCAATGAAATTCAAAAAGCTGCAGATTTTTGGGGGTCTACCGTAAATAAATAAATTTCTGTTTATTCTAGATAAGGCCGAGGCCAGATGAGTTTACATTAATTCAATATGTTTGCAGTTACATACATATTCATTGTACGTAACTGCAAACATACTGAATTAATGATTAAGGGCAGACTATGTATAAGTATAGTGAGAAAGCATCAATAATACATAGCCAAATCTGAATGAACAGAATATTAGCAAAGCGGCATCGTTTTAAGTTATATCTCATATTGTGAATACCTTCACAACGAGTTGCCATGATATTGCACTGCTTCGAATAAGTAACGCTTCACCTGAGGAGAAGACTAATGTTACTTATTCTTCTCCTCATGTTACTTAAGTCTTCTCCTCAGGTGAAGCGTTACTTATTCGAAGCAGTGCAATATCATGGCAACTCGTTGTGAAGGTATTCACAATATGAGATATAACTTAAAACGATGCCGCTTTGCTAATATTCTGTTCATTCAGATTTGGCTATGTATTATTGATGCTTTCGCACTATACTTATACATAGTCTAGACTTTTCCATAGATTGAGGCTTATGCCCTAAATGCTTTATATGATTAAGGGCAGTTATTTATGCATTCATTTTTTTTTTTTTTTTTTGTAGACTGTTCTGGCCCATTGGTCAAACCCACCGTTTTAAATATGTGGTAGAAGTCAGTCTGTGTAGTGATGTAAATGAATCGTTGTGTAATGTCATGTGCTATATAATTGGCCTCTTGGCAGGGCTTGCAGAAAACTGTCAGTCTCTGATTACCGATCACAGAACTTGGAGCCAGGTAACTCTCGATCAAGTTAAGAAGTGTTGTTCCTAGCAGACCAACCTGAGTTGGATGCCCACCCTAGCCCATGTAAGCAATGTAGTGAAGAAAGAAGGAAGGATAGATCAGTCAGTAAAATTACATAGGATGGAGACTATTTCGGCGTAAAAAATAATAAAATCCTGAAAAGCAAATCGTCCAAATATGCAAGCACTAAAACAGCACTATAAGTACAGTCATAAATACCATGAACTGCTGTACAATGCAACAGAATAAATAAGAGCAAATATTTCTTCCAGTACAACCTTGGAAATACATTAAGTGCTGTATTTCCAAGGTCGACTCATCCGCCTCTTGACCAGAGTTCATTATGGGCAGCTAAATTTTCGGCGCCATAGTTCACAGTGGACCGTGAACTATGACCGTGAACTACGAATAGCTCTGATTTATTATCGCATACCTCGAATTTAAACAATCCGCAGTTCTATTATAGCATGAACCAAATCCAGATATATCTCCTACTATGAATTGTACCAAAACTAAGCTATTGTAGATTATACTAAAAAGATTATACTAAACTATTGTAGCACCATGAATGTACCTTGAACAGCACCTTGAAATGCCATCATTTATGTCGAAGATCCCTTAGCAATACTAAATCACCCATCACTTAAATGATAGTCATCTTCAAGTACTTTAGCCCAAATATAAGTAAATCAATCAAAGTTCGAAGCTTAGTTCATTAATATATCTAAAAAAAACATACTAAACAGACTTCATCAATAATGCTCGATAAAATTAACAGAAAAAAATGGTTTTTATGAATATTTTATTGTGAACAGTGTCACCGAAGGCAAATATCTGATATAATAGGCATCCTGGAATGCAAATTCCTAATATCCAATAGCAATTGATCTACTGCCTTACAGAGTCGCACATTATGCAAATTATTCATGCCTATAAAAACATCGGTTGCGACCACATCACTTCATTCCCGTTTTTTGATTGCAAAAACAGTTGGATAGTCGAATCTCCAGAACTCAGATGTCGTTTAGGTGATTCTTTGAGATGGCGGGCCGTTGGACAACTTGAAGCCCAGCAGGCAGAGGTGGCTTAATGTGTCATGCAGTGTCGTCTCGGCAATATGGAACCAGTACAAGAAGAGATGACAAAAGTCACCCGAGGGTTACGTCAACCAGAACAGACCGCTATGCGGCTCTAACAGTAAGACGGGACCCTACGATGTCCTGTCATCAACTGTCGATTGCGGTTGCTGCAGCCACAGGTGAAAATTCAACGGGATTATGTTAAGAAGGGGTTAATTCTAGGGGATTCTATGCAAGGAAGCTAGTGGCTTGTATCCCACCGCAGAGTTCACCGAAACTGGTGCCATGAACATGTGACTTGGAGCACTGAAAAATGGGGTATAGTTCTGTTCTCAGCTGAGTCCTGTTTCAGTCTACAAACAGCTTATAAACGTTATTTCGTCTGGAGGCAATGAGGATTGCTGTATATCCCTCCAACATCAAAGAAAAAGGACACTTATGGTGGAGAGATGGTGCTCTCGTGTGGGATGGAATAATGATCAACAGCCGAACCCCCCCTACGTGTTTTTGATAGGGGTACTGTAACGCGTAGACGAAACACAGATCCTCGAATCCTATGTACGACTTTTTAGCGTGCGGTTGGCCCAGATTTTCTTTTCATGCACGACAATGTCACTGCACATAGAGCTTATATTGAAACTGAAGATATTCAAAGACTGCGGTGGCCAGCACGATCATCAGACTAAAATCCGATCGAACATGTGTGGGACGCCCTTGGGCGTCGCATTGCACGCCGACAGCAAACTCATCGGTCACTTGGTGAGCTAAGGTGTGCGCTGCGCTAGTCGAAGAATGGGAATTTTGCCACAGAACCTTATAGACGTCCTTATATCAAGCATGGTTCACAGCTGTCAGGTCTGTTTAGCCGTTGGAGGTGACGGTATGCCATACTGATGTCCATATTTTCGAGCATCTTGTATCGACTTCTGTAATGTGACCGTTTTATTTATACAATCTCTATAAATGTCCCTTGAACTATTATATAGTACAGCACCATACCATTTTTTGTCCCGCTTTATCTCAAACTGCACGAATTACACCAAGTTTTTTACTTGTTCTGTTAATTTTGTCCACCAATGTATATTCATACCTGTTAACACTAAACCTCAGTCTGCTCTATATCAAGGGCAGAGTTTAGACTGGAATAAGTGATTCGATTTGCACTTGTGTACTAAGCGGTTTAGACATATTGGGCTGTCATAATCCATGGCTATTGGCCGTGAAGTGTCATATTATTGCAGTACAATAAAGATTTGTTAGTACTGTATATTGCAAGTAAGTTATCTTTTCCCATGCAGAGTACACAATGTCCGAAAACGTTTTGCAGTGTATAGAGTGTGACATCTATAACAGAGAGTAACCAAATAGAAATATTTAAATCTATAACTAGACCAGCCAATAAATATTCTCTTCTACTTCTTAAAGATGGATCTTACCCTAAACTAAGTTTCCATTGTCCAGTTGTAAGATGAAAAATCTTACATGTTAATATTTTAGAAAAAAGTGAGACTTATTTAAAATAAAGATTAGGAAATAGCAAAATAGGACAGTAAACATTTCCAGTCACAAATATTATTCTAGGTCACTCACAAGGATTTAAAATTAGACAAGGTTGAATTAGAGAAGGGAGCAGTAAGCTATTAGCAATTAGGGATACATTTCAGTTCCCACCGTGGCAAAGAATAAACAATAACAACGGGAATGGTGACAGGACTAATGGCGAGCAGGTGCGAATATCTACGGCTCTGAGGAACAAAAGGGCTGTAGACTGAACATTGTGGGACATCCCTTTGTCCGGTGACACCGAGATATCGGCCTGGTATTTGCGTCTGACTGTCGGCGATGGCAAAGTTGTTAGAGCAATGTAAAATAAATCTGCTAAGTTTAACGAGGGGTGGCGAAGGTGACGGCAAACTTCAAAGCAGCGGATTGCCTGGGAAAAATTTGGAAATTTATTAAAATGAGCTCTGAATATACTTGAGCTTGAGAAATTTTAAAGGACGAATAGGAAATGATGAAAATAAGACAAAATGAGAAGATTGGCTAAAAACTCAGAAAAGCGGCAGGCCCGACATAAAGAGGCGGTACGTAATTGAGATAGACAAAATGAGAAGATTGGCTAAAAACTCAGAAAAAAGGCAGGCCCGACATAAGGAGGCGGTACGTAATTGAGATGGACAAAAAGGAAGAACGGGATAGAAAAAGGATGTGCTGTGAGGAGAAAAGGAGTTTTTGTTGGTGTTTGGTGAAGATGAGTAAGGAAGGACGAAGTGAATTTTTGACAGTGTTAGTGGAAAAGTGAGTTGTGTAGGGTTAGATAAGTCCTGTCCTGTCAGCCAGTTAGGGAAGATCTGACAAGGTAAGATGGAGTAGCGAAGGGTTAGATAAGTAAGTGCAGTCAGTAAGTTAAGAAAAGTCAGTGGAGTTTCATAATAGAAGAGAACAGTCGAGTAGTCCGTTATCGGAAGGCAAGGGTAGTGGCCCGTATGCAGATGAATGAAGTGTAAGGAGAATAAGCCTGTCCGTCGTCTAAAGGCAAGGGTAGTAGCCCGTATGCAAATGACTGAAGTGTATGGAGAAATAACCTGTCCGTTATAGGAAGGTAGTGAAAGTGGCCAGCGTGAAAATAAGTAGTGTAAGGAAAGAAATAACCCTAATCCATCATCTGAAGGCAGTGATAAAGGCAAGGCGCAGATAAGTGAGCTGAGAAGGTAAAGTTGTAATCCCGAGTCCGCCAGAATAGTTGAACCGAAGGTTAAGTAGCAGTATCGAAGACGAGCCCATAATTTCCTAAAAGACACAAAGATGCCTATCCAGACGTAGACTACAGCCCATGGAGAAACTTGAGGTTCTGAGATGAATGCAGTTGGTAAACGGTGATGCCATTCCCAGACAAGGAGCTGAAGGCCCCAAAACGGAGAAATCCGATTCGTAAAATTAAGTAAGTGACTAGTTATATAATATTCTCCCTCACAAATAAAGGACTGTTGGAACTCTAATATCAGATTAGTATAATGTTTAGAAAGATGAGGGAAGATTTAGATTTAGATAAGGGAAAGATATACTAAGATATAAATACTGTATATGCATAAATATAGAGGTAAATCAGATAGGGGTTTTCATTAATGTATAATTAGACATATGGGTCGATATATATGTAGAAAGGCAAAGGAGAGAAATTTGATATTTGTTATTAGTTATTGTTTAACATATAGGTATGATATATTTTGGAAGGGAAGGGTAAAGAATACAGAGAAAAAAATAGCCTTATGAATGTAGCTAACACTTGGGACCAGCTTTAGTCCAGAAATTGATGTCAAATGTACTATCTGTCTTGATTAAAGAAAGTTGTGAAGTTATATTCCCCAAGACAAAATGGGGCACTAATTAAATTAGAAATTAAGAGTGAAATTCCTAAATCAATTTATAAGGTAAGAATAAGATTTACATAAGAGAAAGAGTGTGAACTAAACCTCTTAAGTAATTATTGTTCATGTGTGGAGAAAGAAGAAACTAAAATAAGTTTATGTAATGATATTGATTGAGTTGTATTGAAGTGGATAACCTTGTTTAGAGTAAAACCACTGTATTTAATTGTCATATATAACTGATAATACATAGGCAAATTTGAGAAATAATAATGTGCTTGAGAGTTGATAATTTTTATATTGTGTAACTAAGTGTAAATAAAATGTTATGTTATATATTAATGTGTGTGTTGTTTGTCATTCTTGAACACTCAGCCTGTCCGATGAGAATTATAAATAATTGAAAAGTTCCCTCGAATTTGGAATTCTCCTGTAAAGTAAAGTCAGATGTGTAAGTGGGGAAATTAAAATAAGGTGGACAACAACATTATAAGGGAACATTAAAGAAATAAAAATATCATAATCATTCAAATTATTCCACCCCCCACACAGTTCTTTCCTGTGCCATTTCTATTAGATCTGTAGAACCGAACCCATGATTCACCAAAAAATTCATTCCGTTTAATGTCGGTGTCTATCAAATTCCTACTATAGAGTTCCTCCGTTAACTCCTCTGCACCCAACATCAGGGTGAACATCATAAATAATTATTGTAAGTTGCAGCCAGATGCTCTTTCTAACCAGTCCGGCTGTCTGTTTCAATTAGCCTCATACCTTTATCGCCATTAACTGAGCTTTCATCGCACTGTCCCTAGTTTCACGAAGGATCAATCCCTAAGTTCAAGTAGGTTCGTTTTTATTTCCGCAATAAAGACCTTTTTGGCCTCTTCACTTGATCTGCATATGCAGCCAGGACCAACATTTATGACTACCAAATTCGAATTATTAGTTTAAGAAACTATGCGGTTTCTTAAACTAATGCGGTTTTTTAAGAAACTTTGACCACGGTCACTAAACAAATACACCGGAGTTAAGCACTGTATTCTCAAGGTTAACTCATCCGCTTCTTGACCAAAGTTCATTAAGGGCAGCCAAATTTTCAACGCCCTAATTCACAATGGGCCGTGCTTTCGTTGGCGGTATACTGGCTCGAACCCACAGCTCGAGTCCACGACTAGCTCTGATTGTTTACCGCATACCCACATTCCGCAGTTCCATTTGTGTAAGGTTATATTGTTTTATTCCAGATATGTTTCTTAATCTTTGGACATTTTACTGTTCTCTTTCGAATGGGAGTTAAAAAGATTAGGAACAATCTGCAGTGGTGTCATGTTAGTTATAATTGGTGGTGTCACAAATTTACATTGGGATGAAACTAGCATATTAACTTTTGTATGATATTTGTATGTTAAAAAAAAATAATAAATAAAATCACATTTACAACTAATGAATGCTCGTTCATGAGACGATGCCCAGCAATTCCACTAAATTCAATCAATTACCTATCTATCCATCTGTACTGCTGTCTGGCATATATAATTTACTAGATGCGGTTCAAGGTAGAGTTAGTGTTGTGTAAGTCGGCGCCACACGGTCGTTAGCGAGTAATGCCATCAAGGGTGTAATGAATGCGGAAGGCAGCCTATGAATGGTACTCGTGCGTTAGAGGGCTATTGTGAGGTCGAAAGCAACATGTTACTATGGTCATGTGTTGCAGACGAAACGCCCTATTGAAGCTTTCCAAACAGTAGCCAATTGCTGGTTCCCTTCTGTCAGGCGAACACCATACGTTGGATGGCTGTGTGTAGCAGGGAAGGTGCGCACGAGCTCATTCAGAAGCTGAACGTACGGACGTTTGGCAGATGACCCTAATTACCGGCTGGGTTTACCGTGGGTGATACGACAGCTGGCCTAACTAGTAGCTGCAGATATGTCTCATGCGTCATGGACAATTTCTGGATGGGGTAGGGGAGAAGAGAAAAGAACAGGAATTTTCTACGTGCATGGAGTCTCTTTCTCTCTCTCAAAAACGAAAGCGGATTTGTAATTTCAAATAGATTTCCCAGAATATTTCAGAAGGAAGGCGGCCGTAACGTTGAGAGGGCTACCTGTTGAGTCTTTTGCTATGGGAGAGAAGTGCTCTTTTCATTGTCCTAAGCCAGTTTCTATTGGATGAGTAATATGTTCTGACATTGTTCTTGTATTTCGAGTTGCTAATTGATCGATGTTCTGTCATCATGCAGCCCAGTAGTTTAATCGCATTTGAAGAAATGCTGTTGAATTACTGAGGCTTTGGACAGTTTATCTGACCTGCTAATAAAAAGAAAATATTTTAAATTAGTATAAAGAAGTTAATAAAATTCCCGTGTACTCTGCAAGAAGAATAGCTTGTCCTTATTTTGTTCTTAGTCAATCCTCATCCGTAAATTTTTTTTGACGTACTTTTGAATGATTACTCGCTTCCCCGAAGAAGGTTCGTCAGTTTTCATTTTTACCGTAATCAGAAAAGAAGACAGCGCTACAACATATATGGAACTGAAGAAGAGATATCAAATGCATGTACAGTTTGCATGTTACCGAAATATAACTGGGAAATGTAATGCGCATAGGCTTAAAATGATTGATTGCTAACACTGAATAATTTAAGGAACTGTGAGCGACACAGAAATGTTATGTATTGGGATACGGGGATGGGTTTTAGTGAACTTCATCTATAAACAAACAATTGAAACTAGGTCTGCGCTTTCAATTGGAAACACGGCGCCATTAGCATAAATTAAGTTTAATTTGGGAGGACGAAAATCTCAAAAAAGCGATCTCCAGATTTATTTGAATTAACTGAGCAGTATGGATTGCCAGTCACTAATACTATTTTTACAGGGCCCTAATTGATTAGGGGACTTTTCAATAAATGACTTATATTTAAGCTGAATCCCTGTAAAGTCCTAGCTTGATTGTTGCCTTACAAGAGATTTGGGTGATGGTTACGGAAGTGTGTTGCAATCTACATTCGCTACTTTGTTATGCAGCGTAATTGGGCGCGATGACGCTAAATTTGAGTTGAATGTCTCCTGGGGAACAATAAACAGTTACACTACACGCAAACATGCTGAATGCACCAGAACTACGAACTAACGTGTTTTCCTCAAATACTGTAAAAATACTCAGAAACTTTGATATTTTAACAGTAATTTAACTATTTGAAGTACTATTTAAAAAAGAGCACTTTGGCTTAAGTTTCAATCATAAAGATCCTGCCATTTGAAATTTTCTCGTTTTAATTCGATTTTACTTTTACGCTTGGCCGAAAAAACGATGGACAGTACTTCGCCTTTCTTTCTCTACTTGTCTTAGGAGACAAATAACTTCTGTACAAGCGAGCCACAACGACCGTTGATTTCCACAGTCAGTTCGTGTGTTATCGCTGGTGGGGTAATTGAAGCAGGCAGCAGTTAAGGATCGCCACTCCGTACGTCAGAGTGCGACAGTTTTAATGTTCTGCGTACTCAGCAAGCGAAACTAGACGAGTAAGCTTACCATCTGTCGGTGGTCAGTACAGCGGCTGGAATAGCCTTTATCTGCTGTGAGGATCATAAAACTTTATGCGTGTAGCAGGGAGTATTGCTCGTTAATGGAGCGGCCAGCCGATTGCATGTTTACAGCAGACAAGGACTACTTCATTATAATGGGCCTCAACTCCCGGACAATTCCCTTTCTCTCCAAAAGTCACTCGCAATACAGTCACCAAGCTCGGTTCCAAACCATGACCTTGCGTCACTCCATATATAAACAATGCACATGCGCACGTGGGGGGAGGGGAAGGAATACGTTATTAAACATTCAAATTTTCTTCGCAGCACGCGATGTTTCCCATCCGGATCTCCTGACAGCCACTAATTCTGAGCAGGGTACGAAATCGATCGAGTAGGTCGCCAGTTCGCGAGCAGGTCGCTGTGTGTGTGTAATGTTTACCATAGTGAAATTTAGCACACATTCGTAAAAGAAAAACACTGCTCTCCTTGACAGAATACAGAAATGAGGTTTGAACAGGGAGGTAATCTGACTGGCAAACAGATGTTTGGTATTACTCCCAATAACACTAAAGGTTATCGATATGTGTTACTATACGAGTCATTAATTACTGTTTTTTTTTTTTTTTTTTTTTTATCTCCACCTATTTATTCGCAAGAAATCCAAAAAACAAGAATAAACAAAAATCAGAAGAACTGTCGAATATTCTTTGTTAAACAAATAAAAAAATGTACTCTCTTTTGGACGACAGTATTTCAACAAGGTACATTAATCCTCAGGGACAAGTGAAGTAAATACAGTTTACCACGAAATGAGGAATGAAAAGTGTGTGTTTGTTTACTGACACAGTTGCGATAGCGATTATCAATGAAACACGTTAGTACGTATGGCGCCTGTAAACATTGGTGTTCGAGTCGCTGATATGCGTAACAGGCACATCATAAACTCGAGTATCGATGTTCTATAACCAATCAGAGTTAATTAAAAATAGATCACATGTCTGTTGACAGAGAACGAAAGTATTCGCGCGTTTGAAATGAAAATATTTGAGAATGCCTCATCAGTAACCATCTAGCAGTCGATAGATTACAGTAGTCAGTCTCACATTAATCCGACAAAAAATATGTTACATATTACTGAAACATATATATTTAATATATTTTTTAAAATAATTCTTGATAGTGGGAGTGATTGAAGGAATTTTTTCAACTTTGGATCTATTTCCCAATAGATTTTTTGAAAACCGGAATTAGTGGTATGGCACACAATCCCGATTTCCAACCAATGATAAGGCGAAACAGTATGGATAGCTGATTTGGATAGCTATCCATTTGGACAGTATGGATAGCTGATTGTGCTAAATGAGACAGCTGTATTCAGTTAAAGGTTCTTTAAAATTAATTGACGTTTTTGTTGAGGAGATGCTTTAAAATTGGGCTATGGACTTTAGTACTTGTCTCCTGAAAAGAGAGAGAGAGGAAAAAAGAATGCAGACCGCCCACACAATGATCGATCCAGAAGGGGACAGCTGGGTGATCGAATCTCCAGAGCAAATATTACGCGTTTTGTATTAAGTCCTTAAATGGTGGCTAAAAAATTGTGGATAAATTAAAGTTAAATTCGAATACAATTTTAAATTACTGTCAATCATTATATCATTTCTCGTCCCCCCCCCCAAAGGAAAATAGTTTGAATTTACTCTTGCTTCCGCTAACGTTCCTATTATACTCTATTCAATTTTCTTTCTTTCTCCCTGTATATAAAAAAAAAGGTCTTAGTAATAT
This sequence comes from Mastigoproctus giganteus, assembly GCF_048544385.1. Classification (NCBI taxonomy): domain Eukaryota; kingdom Metazoa; phylum Arthropoda; class Arachnida; order Uropygi; family Thelyphonidae; genus Mastigoproctus; species Mastigoproctus giganteus. The sequence goes on along the minus strand of NC_143576.1, from coordinate 44,742,002 downwards.
TGCACGAGTGCTCATCTTGCAGCCATTGGGATCATGGCTTTTATCTTAAGGACTAAGAACTACTACAGAGGATGTCATAGGATGTTTTAGAATGTTGGTTTAGAGATTTATTAGGCGCATCGGCAACTATGGCCATAGTGCACCAGATATTCTAGGAAATTTTAGTCGAAATTGTAAAATTCAAATACTAAAGGATAAGGAAAAACCAGTTCAAAAGATCGTCGAGAAAGGACAAGTCTGCTGACAACGAAGTTAGCACACGCTACTACTGATTAAATATAATGAATATTTGTTGCTAAATAATTATGCTTTGTACTGGTCATGATTGCATTTCTCTTACAACTTTTTTTTTTTTTTTAATTATATGAAAACCGCAAACACGAGGGGTATTAGAACCTTTAGTACTTAGTACCGTGCTTGGGTTGGAGGTTGAGAAGACGAAAGAAGATAATTGTTGACATTAGACTTGAAATTCTGTAAACTGTAATTTTCAGGAAATACATACGAAGGAAGGTTGTTCCAGACAACGGCAGTTGAATGAATAAACGAGGAAGATGAAAAGTTGGTTCTGTGAGTTTGAAGTTTGGCAGTAAATGGATGTTGGCGGCACGTGTTTGGACTGTTTTGAAAGAGAGAGCGGGAATTATAGAAGCCAATTCAGAAGAACAGTGCCCATGGAAGTATCCGTAGAAAAGGCATGCACCAGCAGCAGAAACAGTACGTCTATGAGACAGCGAGTGGAGAGACTCTATTAGAGATGAGCCATTAATTAACCAAATTGTCTTCTTCTGAATGGAATCTAGAAGCCTGGGAGAGGTTTTGGGGCAGCACCCCAAATGTGAGAACAATATTCCATGGCAGGGTGGATTTGCGATTTGTACAGAGTGAACAGCTGTTTAAAAGAAAAGTAACGCCGAGAGCGAAAGAGAAAACAGAATTTTTTTAGATGCAGAGAAAGCAATATTTGTAATGTGCTTGTGCCAAGAGAGATTAGAAGTCAGGGTAATCCCCAAAAGAGATATATCAACTTGCCTAGAAATCAGAGTGTCACCAAAGATAAGCATAGTAGCAGAAGAATACTTTTTGGTTGTTATTTAATTAAAAATGATCAGTCACTTTTGTACAAGTTATTAAGTATTTTTGTACTGTCCCCAAATTTTCGAAGATTTCACGACAAAAGCAATTCGTGTGAACTTTTTTCTTACGGACCAGAACATGGACATAGCAAACAAAGCGATTTTATTTAGGTATCAGATATACTAGGCAGTTAGTAAACAGCATAAACTACCAGCTCAGAAAAAATTAGATTTTTCCCCCGACGGACGGCTTTCTTCTGCAAGCTTGTTCTTTGATGTTTATAAAATCCGATGAACAAACCGAATATGTTAAAATCAATAATGTTTTCTAAAGACAGGTGCATGCATGATTTACCATAGCCAGTTAAACCGCAGCAACACGTGCTCTACGCACACTTCGCTTCTGAAAAGGCAGGCTCCCGTAAAAATCGATTTGTGTCTTAGCCTGGTAAAATATTCTCTGCTCGTCCTTGAGTAACATTTTCCTTTACATTTGTGTAGAACCCCCTTTCTATGACCAGTAACCCAAGTTTTTTGTTTTTTTTTCTTGTTATTTTTTGTTATTTTTTAATGAGCAATTGATGTTTAATTTTTAGCTATTTTAAGGGTAGCTGAGAATTGAACATCAGCGATCATAAAAAAAATAATAAATAAATAAATAAACCAGCTGAAATCTAACATACTTACAAAACATTATTCAATAAAGAAAAATATTCATATATATCGATATATCAAAAAAAAAAAAAAAAAAAAATATATATATATATATATATATATGCGCTATCTGTAGATATTAACGTACCGTATAGATAGATATATGATTACGACGAATCATGTTTCGATCAGAAGTAGAAATACCACAAATTAGTATGCTTATTTTTAAATTAATTAATTAATTTTTTTTACATAAATATAAGAAAACCTCTGCTTAAATGGAATTTAAATATTTCTTTTATTTATGCTATGTTTGCTTTACGTAATTTTATCGACTCAAAGCTGTTTGTGGTCGAGGAGTTGTTCTACCGTCAGTGGTATTCACGTTGCGCATTCGAGTCCATAAAGTTGCAACCTCTTAAAATCTGAATTTCTGTTTTAATTAGCATAAAGTTAAGTTAACTATATGCTAATTAAAACAGAAACTACCGATGTTAAGTTATTTTAAGCTAGTATTAAGTTTCATAAGTGTGAATCTTCTTAAATATGCATTAATTGTAGCACATCTATGTCAATGCAGATTGCTATTAACATTATTTCGCAATTATTTATTGATATAATTCAATGACTTAATTGAATCAAAACGTGTTTAGCATCACGGTTCGAAAAGTGAAATGGATAACTACAATTCGGACAGTCTGACTTAATTGGTATGGGAAAATCGCGGAGGCAGTGTTAAATAGTGCCGCACCGGGACATCTAAATAGAAATAGAATTCTGACGGCTACAAAACATGGTTTGGTTTTGTTAGGATAAATAATCTTTAACTACCCTTGTTATTATTTTGACAGTTCATAAGCTGGATGTAGGAAATTCAACATTATTTATTTGGATTTTAGTAAAGCATTCAACTCCTTCATGAGAGTTAACTGTATAAGCTGAATCATGTTGGAACCAAGAGTAATATCTAAAACGGATAGCAGATAGCTGCAGGTGGAAACGGAGGGTCGTGATTAGGGGACCTCGGTCCCCCAAGGATCGGATCTCAAGGCTGTAGCTGAGTGTTCAAGCACGAGCATACAGAAGTACAGTGGCTTTGAGTGATCATGGGTGAAACTCGCATGACTTCTAAATACGGAAATGTTCTTGTATTATTTTCATCTTGTGAGCTCCTCTAACCTTATGTACTGCCTCAGAGTATAAACAGAAAATTTTTATAAAAGACATCGACGAAGGGACAAATGGCATGATGTCAAAATTCACATCTGCAAATTTTGACAAAGGGCATGATGTCAAAATTTGCAGATGTGAAGATTGAGTGGTAGTTAATGATCTGTGCCAAGCAGCGCTCCTTCATGATTACTCGGATAGGGTTCGTTGATGGTGAGAGAAAAGTGATAGCTACGAGTATAGTATTTTACGACGACTACAGCACTGCATTCACCCAAACTAGGCATTATATTTTATACTATTTTATTAAAAACAAAGCAATGTATATTCCACCTTCCAGTACTATTAGTGCTTAAAAAAAGTCTAAGAACAAAACTATTAATTGCTATAGCTTTGATAAAAAATAATAATTGAAAAAAAATCGGGGGAAAGTTCGATTATCGGATTTGCATCTCCATGATTATCGCATTTTGCTTCTCCACTTGCACAGACTAAAATTCGTGAATATGGATTTGAGCAATTAAGCCAGCCTGCCCCCCCCCCCGCACACAGAATACATTCTGCCCCGAGTGGAATTCATTTTAAAGATGATGAAGAAGTAAAAGCAGCTGTGGAGACCTTTGATGCTCCACCTGAAGAAAATTTTTGAAGGGTTAAACTTTTTTGCAGATTAAATACACTGTGCATTGAAATTCGCTGTGAATGCATTTAAAAAAAAAAATACAGCTACAAAATTCTGTTTTTTATACTCCGTTCTCAAAACTATTTGACAACCCCCTCTTATGGATGATATTTAGCAGATTGTTGAAATCTCTCGGTTACTAATCATTCAGTCATGGAAATCATTCGATTATGCCCACCACTTAACTAAGTGAAACCACTAATCGTGGATGCTACTAAAAGTTTCATACCTATTAAGAAATATTATTCAAGGTTTAGGCCTAAATGGTTATCTAATGAACTAATGAGACTCGTAGCAGGGAAGAAAAATGCATGGGATGCATATAAATTATCAAGCGACTCAGAAGCCTATGGCAGATATAAGCTAGTCTGTAATCAGGTCACAAAGGAGGTTCGGCAGGCGAAGGCAGATTACGAGAAATCCTTGGCAAAAGATGCTAAGAAAAACAGCAACGATTTCTTTACTTATATAAGCTCTAAAAGGAAGGGGCTGAATCTGATTGGTCCACTTGACATCGATGGTTCGACTGTTGATGATCCTGCTCAGATAGCAAACAAACTGAATGAGTATTTTGCATCTACATTCACACATGAGGAATTATTAAGGCTTGAAAATGGCAGAAGGTTATCAAATTGTAGCAGGATACTTAATGATTTTGTAATAACTGAGAGCAAAGTGGAGGAGAAATTGTTGAAGAAAAGCACCTGAGGTGAATGGAATCTACCCAGTTATATTAAAGGAGGCGGCAAAGCAACTAAGCAAACCCTTAGCCATAATTATGAGAGCATCCTTGGACTCAGGGGAGGTTACCACGGACTGGAGATGTGCAAATGTATCCCCAATTCACAAAGGGGAGATCGAAGGGTGACACGAGTAATTACAGACCAGTTAGTTTGACTTCTGTTCAGGGTAAAATAATGGAGTCACTGGTTAAAGATGAATTGCAGGATCATCTAGACAAGACTGCAGCAATAATTCAGACACAGCATGGGTTAAGGGAAAGACTTCTGACAAATTTGATAGGATATTATGATGTGATTACAAAGGAGCTGGATACAAAAAATAATTTCGATATCATATATTTGGATTTCAGGAAAGCTTTTGACACTGTTGCGCATGAAAGACTATTGTAGAAATTGGAGCAGAATGGTATTAAGGGTAAGTTGGTACAATGGATAAAAGGATGGTTAAGTGGGAGAAGACAGAGGGTGGTAATCATTGGGTGCTGCTCTTCGTGGACTAATGTTATTAGTGGAGTCTCACAGGATTCGGTGTTGGGTCCACTGTTGTTTTGTATATTTATCAATGATATTGATGAAGGTATATCAGGCTTAATGTCGCAGTTTGCAGATGATACAAAGGTTGACAGGGTTGTTAATGGCAGTGTGCTACTGCAACAGGATCCAGATAATTTGGGCAGATAGGCTAAGAAGTGGCAACTGAAGTTTAACCTTGACAAATGCAAAGTACTGCATATGGGTAGAAGTAACCCCAGAGAAACGTACCAACTGTGTGATACTACACTTAAGGTGGTAGAAAATGAAAATTGGTTGGTTGGTTGGTTGATTTGGTAGTTGTTGGCGCATCGGCTTCTGTGGCCATATTGCACCTCCAAAGGTTTCTGCAGTACAGTGATCCAAGCCCGAGGCGGGAATCGAACCCGCGACCTTTGGGTTGCCGGGCAGGTACTTTACCCACTCGGCTAGCCCGGTCGGCTAGAAAATGAAAAAGGCCTGGGAGTAATTGTGCAGGCAGATATGAAGTTTTCTGAGGAATGCAGACAGGCCCCCAGGGCAGGTCATGGGGTTTTGTCAATGATATATAAGAATTTTGCTAGCAGGAAAATGGAGGTGATTATCCCTCTGTATAAGGCAATGGTCAGGCCACGCCTTGAGTACTGCGTATAGGTCTGGAGGCCTCATTTTAGGAAGGATATAGATTTACTTGAGCGTGTACAGGAAAGGGCAACAAGATCGGTGAGGGGAATGAAGGGTCCTCTTACCAAGAGAGGCTTAAGTTCTGCAAATTGCAGTGGCTGGAGACTAGGCACCTGCGCGGTGATCTGATTGAGGTGTATAAGGCCTTGAATGGGTTGAGCACGCTGAATTCTGATGGGATCATTCCACTTGTTCAGATTACGAACCTAAGGGGGCATAAATTCAAATTAAGAAAGGATAGATGTAGAATAGATGTGCGGAAATTTGCCTTTTGCCTTTAGTGGGTGGTTAATTGCTGGAACAAACTTCCATCTGTCGTTGTGGAAGTTGATAGGTTGAATAAATTTAAGGAGGAACTGGACAGGCATTTGGAGTTTACTACTACTATAGCTGGTAGCAGTATGATAATACGGCAGCATAATCAAATTTATAATTTTGCTTCTGCACAAACGGTGGTCCTCCAGGATCCGCCTTTTCTTGTTTTGCACTTGCGAATGCGCAATAGGCTGAAAGGGTAAAAAAGTTTTTCTTTTATATCCTGAAAGTTTCCTATGTTTGCTAGAAGCAAGAGTGAGTAGAAGAATTTTTGGCATTTAATGTCGCAAAAAGAGCCGAAATATTAATACCTGGAGCATTGTTAGTGCTGCTGCTGCTGCCTAATTACAACAATACGAAGTTTCGAATAATTAGCTGAAATTGTTCGAAGAGAGGGTTCTCATTAGTTAGCTGTCACATGAGGCCATTTAATTATTCAAGATTTATATTCCAGGAGCAGATGTAATAACTTTCATTTATTCGTATCCATATTTTATTCAATATCACAAAGTGATAAATGATAATCATTTTACAAATTTGTATGATTCTGTTATAACTTAGGAGATAAGTTGCCGCTCAATCAACGGTTTAAACTTGAATTGCAACTAAAATAAGATTGAGAACCCAGGGTGTAAACTCTACATAGAACTCTATAAAAGAACAGAAATTCTTTTGGATCAATGTCGAGATGCACACATGGTACCTATTTCTGAAGTTCACCAGTGTGTTTTTAAGGTTGCTTATCAGTTTACGAAAGAAGAAACCAGGAGAAAATCGTGATTTCAGATTATGATTACAATGAGTTTTCAAGGTCAGAATGATGAAAGAAGTAAGCTGACATCAAAACTCTGTTCAGGTGAGCTATGATTTAAAACAACACTATATGAAGATCTGAAATTGAAGCTCTCTGCCAAATGAGGAAGATATATAACTGGTAAACAACGAAACGTGAAATTTCCTCTTCTGCAATAATCAAGGTATGTCGAGAAATATATATTCATTTGATATTAAGAGAAGCCGAGTGAAAGTGCATGTTTTATCACTTTGTAATTACGGATTTGGAAGATCCGTTATTACAATTGCAATTTAAAACTGGAAAAATAATGTCTTCACTAGAGAACTTCGATCAATTGGGCTTTTATTTATTTTTTTGGAAGAAATAAATTTCTGTATTTGTTTTGCGAATACAGAAATACACAAAACGAAAGATAAGTGAGGAACTAGGAACAGTAATTCCAATCTGTACGTTATGATGGATGATGGAACCTTCAAAGCAGTTTTCATCTCCTTACAAAAAAGCGTACCTAGTTATGCATATGTCATGTTAATGTCTCAAGGGACTCTCGGTTTTGCCTTAAGAAAACGCGTTTTAATTTAATTAACTGCCCAGTAAAATTGTTTATGCTATCCAGTAAGGGCATATCAAAATATAAAGCAGAAATATAATGGGACGAGAGAGTTTCCAAAGTATAGTATTCAAGTTGAAAAATATTATGCATTCATTTCATTTTAAACTAAACTCTCTGTTAGAGGTTTTGCACCATCTGAAATAGAGGGTAGAAAATATTTGACCGCAAAATGAGAAAGTTCCCCTTTTAAAAATTATGGGCACAATTGATACACGAATATATCGTTCTCAAAAGGATATTTTCACTACACAGTTGACTTTGGTGAAGATTTCTATAAGTGGAGATGCACAGAGAAAATATAGATGTATATCTGAAGCATCGCGTAGGAGCCCACACAAAGGGAGTATATGATCTCTGCCGTCTATAATGTACACGAAAGATGAAGATTTGGAGAGGGTCCGCGGAGTGTGATTAACGATCGACGACCTCGACAGGAGATGTTCTGATGATGCACGCTGTACTCACGTTGAACACTTGATTCGATTCAGACGGAACGACGTACGTATCATTAGTGAGGAGCTAAACATCCGCAGAGGAAGTGAATCACACATCTTACGCCGAATTTCCCCCAGGGATAGGCATCCATGTGACAGCAGTTATCTCCTCCTTTCTTCTTCTTCTTTCCAACATAAGAAAACATACCAAGATAAAATGTTGCCATTTCATTATTAATCATTTTCGTTTTCAATTTTTCGACATTTGCATAAGTAGATAAGTGCAGCATTGTTTTCTGCTGATCGGAACAACAGCTTGTAACTGGCAGTTTCATTTAGGATTAAAATTACAAGAATCTCCCCAGTGATTAACGAGAGCAGTTCATTGATATTGTATTTCAAGTATCATGTCAAGTCGTTGCCTTTAATATGATACCGTTAGAATTTCAGGATGTGTGTTTGTTTTCGCCCTGTCTGTATATTATGTAATGACAGTGCGGGGTACACACGATTTGCACAGTCCAAAATGCTTAGTAAAATCGAGTTTTTCATAAGCAGAATTCATTCTATTCTTCGTTGTGGGCATGCTGTACTCCCAAAGAGGGTGTCACTTCTTTTCGACACTACATTCAGATCTATTCATCACTTCAAAGGAGACAAGACTAAAAACGAGCCTTGTTTATACTGAAAAATAGCTTCGATCGCTTTGAAAGATTATTTGTGCTGTCCTTACAGGTCCAGATTCTCTGCACTGACAACTGCGAGCGATTACTTTTAATGAAAATTATGAAACCGCTCCGATAAGAGTCATCCACTGCTTTAAAGTTGTCTTTTTTAAATTTAATAGCATTCGTTCTATTTTTGACAGTCATATTTGCAGGTAATCTTGCTAATTTTGTCTTGCGATTTATTGTCGTCTTCAATAAGTATTTCTTAACCGATGGGTTGCAAGTCTCATAATTTATAAACCCACAAACAAAAAATTGTTTATTACGAACAGCAAAGGAGTCATTAAAATGGCGTTAATTTTTGTTTTCTTAATTCAAATGGGTCTCGAAAAGTGATATGGTGAGGGTATGAGCTGGGTATGAGCCTAAATGATCGGTTAGAGAGTTTTTCATGTTATTTAAAACTGTATTTATGGGACGATTTACATATTATGCGTGTTGCAAAACATGAATAACTTGCAAAGAAACCTTATTACCTTAATGAGATCGGCTAATTACAGCTTTGACTGAAGCGGATTTTAGAAATTTCTGCAGTCTCCGACGGGATTCAAACTTAGACCATTTCAAACGAATAACATATAGTGAACCCGCAATACTGTCAGGGATAACAGTACAATGAAAATATAGTGATAAATTAATTTTTCATGATAGTAATTTTATTTTTACAGTATAGAAGAATCATTTGATGTTAGCTTACTTCTTTCATAATTCTGAACTTGAAAGCTCATTGTAATCATAATCTGAAATCACGATTTTCTCCTGGTTTCTTATTTCCTAAACAGATAAGCAACCTTTAAAACACACTGGTGAACTTAAGAAATAGGTACCGTATGTGCGTCCCAAGATAGATCCAAAATAATTCCAGTTCTATTATAGTTGCTTTGTAGAGTTTACACTCTGGGTTCTCAATCTTTTTTTTTTTTTTTTAAGTTGTAATTCAAGTTTCAACCGTTGATTGAAGCGGTTGAAAGGCGTCCGCTCATCTCCTAAGTTATGAAAGGATCACAAAATGATGATTGCCATTTATCTAAGTAATGTTTAAAGAAACATCAGCGGATATTAATTACTGGTCGTAAGCGTATCCCAAACTGAAATTAGATGAATTTTGGGGTGAGGGGGTAAGCTCTGCTCCAACACTTTTGTGGCTTTTGTGGATTTATTGGATGATTGTTTTCTACATCAGCATGTTCGGGAGGCAACTAGAGGGAGTAATACTCTTGATTTGATTATCAGTAGTGATTCTTCATGCATTAAGAATCTGCAGATAAATGAACCACTTGGTGGCAGTGATCACAGTGTGCTGAAGTGGGAGTTACTCAAAGAGGTAACTACCATTAGGGGTAAAGGGAAGGGGTATTGCTTTCGTAAAGGCGACTACAATGGACTGAGACAGTATTTAAATTCTATACAGTGGGATCAACTGATGATATTGCCAACAGCAAATTCAAACTGGGAAGCATTCAAAGAACTTATCGTGGAAGCTACTAGGCTTTACATACCAACTAAGAAATATTGTTCAAGGTTTAGGCCTAAATGGTTGTCAGATGAACTAATGAGGCATATGGCAGAGAAGAAAAATGCATGGGATACATACAAATTAACACGTGACACGGACGCCTATGATAGATACAAGTTGATCTGTAACCAAGTTACAAAGGAGGTTAGGCAGGCGAAGGCAGATTACGAGAGATCCTTGGCAAGGGATGCGAAGAAAAACAGCAAAGAGTTCTTTACTTATGTAAACTCTAGAAGGAAGGGGATGAATCAGATTGGTCCACTTGAGATCGATGGGTCAACTGTTGATGACCCTGCTCGGGTAGCTAACAAACTAAATGAATATTTTGCATCGACATTCACACATGAGGAGTTATTCAGCGAGGGGAATGCCAGAGGTGTATTCAACTCCAGCAGTAAGCTAGAGAATCTTGTAATAACTGAGAGCGAAGTGGAGGAGAAATTGTTGAAGATAAACACAAGAAAGGCACCTGGGGTGGATGGGATCTATCCAGTTATATTAAAGGAGGCAGCAAAGGAGGTAAGCAAACCCTTAGCCATAATTATGAGAGCTTCCTTGGACTCAGGGGAGGTACCCATTGACTGGAGATGTGCAAATGTGACCCCAATTCACAAAGGGGGATCAAAGGCTGACACAAGTAATTATAGACCTGTGAGTTTAACTTCTGTTCCCGGAAAATTAATGGAGGCACTGGTGAAAGAAGCACTGCAGGATCATCTAGACAAGACTTCAGTTATAGCTAGGACACAGCATGGTTTTGTTAAGGGGAAGTCTTGCCTGACCAATTTGATTGGATACTATGATGCAGTCACAAAAGAACTGGATGCAGGGAATAACTTTGATATTATATACTTGGATCTTAGAAAGGCTTTTGATACTGTTGCACATGGAAGACTGCTGCACAAATTGGAGCAGTGTGGCATTGGAGGCAAGTTGCTGCTATGGATAAAGGGGTGGTTGAGGGGGAGAAGACAGAGAGTGGTAATCAATGGACACTGCTCATCGTGGACTAATGTTATTAGTGGAGTCCCTCAGGGTTCAGTATTGGGGCCTTTATTGTTTTCTGTATTTATAAATGATATTGATGATGGTATATCAGGCTTAATGTCCAAGTTTGCAGACGATACGAAGGTTGGCAGGGTTGTCAAGGACACTACTGACACTATGCTGCTGCAACAGGATTTGGAAAGGTTGAGCAGATGGGCTTCGAGGTGGCAAATGAAGTTTAACATTGACAAATGTAAAGTACTACATATGGGAAACAGCAACCCCAGAGCAACGTATCAACTCTGTGGTACTACACTGACAGTGGTAGAGAATGAAAGGGACCTGGGGGTGGTGGTGCAGGCAGATATGAAGTTCTCTGAGCAGTGCAGACGAGCTGCAGGAGTAGCTCATGGTGTATTGTCAATGATATATAGGAATTTTTCTAGCAGGGATAAGGAGGTGATTATTCCCTTGTATAAGGCAATGGTCAGGCCACACCTAGAGTACTGTATACAGGCCTGGAGGCCTCATTTCAGGAAGGATGTAGAGCTGCTGGAACGAGTACAGAGAAGGGCAACTAGATTGGTGAATGGGACAAAGGGGTTCTCTTACGAAGAAAGGCTTAAGTTTTGCAAATTACAGTGTCTGGAAACTAGGCACCAGCGGGGTGATCTGATAGAGGTGTACAAAGCCTTGAATGGTTTGAGCATGCTCAATGCTGATGGGATTCTTCCTCTAGCTCAGAAAAATCACCTGAGAGGGCATAAATTCAAATTGAGGAAAGACAGATGTAGGATAGATGTGCGGAAATTTGCCTTTAGCCAGCGGGTGGTTGGTGGGTGGAACAGACTTCCATCCCTTGTCGTGGAAGTTGATAGCCTAAATAAGTTTAAGGCTCAGCTGGACAGGTATTTCGAACGAACAGAGGGGTGAAGTGGAAGTGGTTATTTTTATTTATTTATGTTACTTTTTTTTTTTTTTTTTTTTTTTTTTGGCTGATGCTGCATAAGCTTGCTTTCTTGCATCAAATGCCTCTACTAATGCTAATGCTAATGCTAACACCCATACCGCCCCTATGTCTACCAGTGACTCGTTTAAATGATTGTGTTAGGTCCAGTAGGACAACTCACCACATGTTTGAACAAATAACAGGGTGCCGATTAGTACTGTATTACACCAAACGTGATCCGCCTGGTGTAACACTTAATAGGTGCTCTCTAATTGCTGTTGTTTCTTGAGGAATTTATCACATTGAAGGAGTGGCCATTGAACTGATGCCAAGAATAAAATATCAGCTAAAATCATTACCATATGACAGTCCCTACATAAAAACAAGCTACAAATCCGAGGAGTGAAAGTTAAAGAAACTATAAAAATCTATCTGTCCAATGTGGAATGAGATGTACCTTTTTTTTTTTCTTAAAAAGGTGAGTAGTTACCATTATTAGTCGATGTATTATTCGACATAAGTGGACTCAAGTTTTCTTCTTACAGTGCGTATAGGACGAATAAGGAACCTTGAGAAGTGTTTTAAGGACGTTTGTTTGTGCTTTATGGGAGGAGTTAAAAGCTTGAGACAGAAAGACTAAGAGGACAGATGAAAAATAAGCCCCGGGAACGACAGTGGCTTGAGTGGAAAAGGCTCTCTAGTGAAAGCCTTTCAGAATAAATCAATTGAATGTGTAGCTGATAATGCACTATCACCAAATTCACCAGGGTCCATGTGTCACAGGCAGAGAGCAGAGAAAGATAACTCTGTCCAATGTATCTTTATTCAGATGTCATCTAGAAATAAAGTGGCTCAACGGCGACTGTTTATTATAACAATCTTGATGTTGGCTTCCTGTTTTCGATTAGACCCAATATTTCAGTAGCAGAAAAGACTGCAATCATTGTGCATCTTCATCTTCTTTGACATTCTCTAAGACAAGTGGAATTCCTAGAAGAAATGCTGTACTCACTTTAGGAATTCCGAAATTTCAAACTGCTCCTGTTCAGCAAGAGTGCCTTTTGCTTGTTGAGCATATGAATTGCTAGGCAGTTTCTGGTCTTGAATTTTTAAACGCAAGACCCCAAATCCCCGTATAAAAGTGTTTATCTTTTTAATGATTAACAATAAGCAAGCATTTGACATATCTCTGAAAATATCTCGTAAAAATTCGCCGAATAAAATTTTCTCTTTTATAGAAAATTAGTTATGGTGACAGTTTCAGCAAAGAAAGAAAGAAAAGTTCTCACATTGAGAGTTTCAATTTGACATTGAGTATCAATAATTGAAACTCTCAATGTGAGATTGACTTGAAACAAAAATATGTTTTGTCATCCGTGATGGTACAGCAGTTACGCCACTTGTTATCCTTGTGGAAAAGTCAGGATCTGTTCCTGCGAAGCCGGGGTAGAGAATTTCTTGCAGGAATGATAAAGCTTGAAAAGTCTCTTTCAATCGGAAATATTAGTCTGTCTCGAGCGGGGATACATGATTTTCCTTCTCGTATCTCCTGCCTTCTTTACCTGCCGTTATGACATCAGCCAAAGCCAACTTTCTCTTCCACTTACCTGAGAGTGGGAGAAGGGGGGAATTATCTCGGCCAAAAATAACTTTAAATGAACGCCAATGAAGAAAATTATTCGAAACAAAATTAGTAAAGAACTCCGAGCTCATTGATCATTGTATTTGCATCATTACTACGTTCTTGAATTTTTTAAACAAACTTAACTATGTAGTAATGACACAGACACACAGAAACCTCAAGTTTGAGGTTTCTGCCCTAAAATGTTATTAGTCTAAGAACCTCTAACAATAAAATATTGTAAAATATTAACATGAGTAAAAAAATATGACTAAATAATTGCTTGTAAATATTCAGTTAATGTACTGCGCAGTTAGTTAAAATTTAATCATAGAGAAAATTTAATCATAGGCTGATTCCCATACTGAGAATTGTTAATTCATCAGTAAATAAAACAGTATGGTTGCGTGTGTATATCATAAAATCATTTATAATAACACCATTAATCACAATAATTGAAAATGTCTTAATCATCGACAGAGAATAACTGATTTAGTATACTATTTTGTTGTTCAAAAAGCAATGTCAGATCTTATTTTGATAGCATACATAGAAATCATAGAATTGACACAGCTATCTAGAACAGGAAAATTTACAACTATGATATTATCCCTGCTATAATTAAAACACGCATACACGTATTTGAGCAATTCAACCCCAATTCAAAATACTTCATTAATTCCTCCCTCTCTCTCTCCCCCCATCCCGGTTAGATACTAGCCAACAAGTCATATAATGTTACAGAAACACTGCATGTTCAAGTACGAAAAAAAGACATCCAGGAAAATAAAAAATAAAAAAAATAAAAAAAAAGCAAAACTAAATAAATCTAAAAGATAAACTGTATATAGTATATATTTTATTACAAATAGATATGCTGATTTATGGTTTTAATATATTGAATGGGGCTGTCCCTGTCAACATTCCTTCAATGTATTCTGTTTATAGTTGGTAATTTTTTGTATGTCTATATTTGTGTATAATTTCCTTTTTAATTATTTTAAAATTAATTTAAAAAAAAAACAAGTTCATAGTGCGGATGAACTTGTTTTTTGAATAAAGGTCCATATACCTAGCCATTCGGATTATTAACTAAAATAATTTTATTTCTGCCTTTAAATTAAAATTTTTATTCTGCTTTTCAGCTTGAATAAACATGTATACAAATCAAAGCGGATGTTCAATCGCTACTCGATGGCACTGAACAAGTCTGATACCATTTAGTACTCTTACTTAATATTATCTTCCTTTCTATACGCGTAGTCCGCCGTAACAGAGTGGTCAACTCGAGCGCTCTGACGTATACGAGCTTTGGGTGACCGTGATTCAACGCCAAATGCTGCTAAATACAGTAACGTTCTTGTATCTCTCTATCTTGTGAACTCCTCTGACCTTCTGGCTGTTCCGCAAGGTCAGAGAAGTTCACACTATAAACAGAAAATGTGTTTATTAAATGCAGGTCGAGAGCATTTATAATATACGCCGAAGAACCAAATAATTCGGGAGTTAGGGCTTATCACGAATAAAACAGATTTTCCTGACACTATAGGTCGTACATCTCCTCGACCCTATCAAGAAACAGCCAACGCAAGTCACTGTTATCTATACAATTCAAGCTTTCAAGGGGACATTAGATGGACAGACAATTACTGAATTTAGCATCACAGCTAATTAACCACTTTAGCATAACAGACTTCCTAAATATCACATGCAAAAGCTTACAAAGCCGAAGTACAGTGCTCCACAAGATGTAAAATTTGTGGATCTTTGTTATCAGAATATGCGGTGTTCTCATTGTCAATTAATTCATCACTATGACGCTTTCCTATTCCTTGAAAATGCTGTACAAATTCCATATAGATTGAAATGCAGAATACCGTGAGATTAAATACGAGTATATTTGTTTTAATATCAATAACTATGCTCGTATTTAATCTCAAATACGATAGAGAGAGAGAATTACACATCTGTAAACTGATCGAAATTAAATATAAATATTTCCACGTTGAATGAAATTGTGCGTGTCACAGGATTTCTTCCGAACTTATCTTTTGAAAACAACATTCAAAATTCCACAACATGAAATTATTTTAAATATGAAATCTTGCTATGAAATCGTTCAGGTGAGGATGGAAACACTCTGATCGTTACATACAACCAAACAGCACTACAATGCTTTAACATTTTCTATTATTTGTTTCACTTAGCACAAATGAAATTTGCAGTTCAGTGTACCCCAATATTTATATTGTTCTCCTGAAGGTGAAATAACTAGTATAAAGTGATAGCAATCAAGTGGAACTAGTGTCATTAGAAAAAAATTATCAGGTAGGTTGACAATAAAATGCAATGATTGATAGTATAATAACTTACTTTATAATCCATTATTGCGATCGTAATCGAAAACATCTGCTTTATTTCAAGCAAAAATGCGTTTACTATGTATCTCACAGAAACTATAGAACATCTTTGTCTTTGTAACGATGATAAACTAACGTTTTCAACAAAAATCGGACTAAAAGTTTATTTGCGTTTCGACGGATTTTTTAATATAACAGTGGACAATATTATTCAATAATTGAGAAGCAATTTATACATACATAATTTAATCAAATTTACCGTTAAACTAGTTGTGTACTGCACAAAAGTTTGCTATACATTGATTAGTGATAAGCTTTTGTTCTAATTAAATCGCTGTTATAATAATTTCCATCAATCTGCGTTTCAAAAAGTGGAAAAGCACACTCTTCAGTATATTAGGACTGATATATTTTTTTTTAATTTGAGCTATTTATGAAGCTATCTATTAAGAAAGAACTGTATTAAGAATTCACCTGTCAGAAATATTTAATTATGCAAGAATTGTATTGCTTGGCACTAGCGAATAAACGACTATAGATGTACGTCAGCGCTGTGGTAGAGTAGAACTTTATAGGAATATCAATTTCGGAGAATAACAAGTAAAAGGCGTTTTTCCGAGTACACTGTACAATATAAATTCATATACAAGATATACATACTTTATTCGACTAAAAACGCCTTTTGGATGTTGGTCTTTGTTTGAAATTGATCTATACAACAAAGCTGTATCATACCTACAACGCCTGAATTGTGTTCAAAGATCTGTATGCAAAGGATAAATAACTTCTTGCATGCTGCGCCTATTAGGCTGCATTTGAAATTACTCATTTTTCTCCGTCTCCTGTAAGTTTTTCTCCTGTATACAAAAATATAAATATTTTATAAGGTGCAGATTTCTATTTTTGATTTAATCATCACTTATCTAAATATTATGCATAAAACGCCAGAAGGTAGAACAAAAACGACAATAAATATGACTATCAGTTCAAGTTGTTCTACTCTCCATAGGGTCGGCCGTGGTTCAATGGTTAGCCTGCGGAGCAAGAAATAAGGGGAGTTCTGGGTTCGAGCACGAAGACTGCCACAAAAAAAGTGCACGGCCCATTGGGAGCTGTGCCCCACAGAGGAAAATCCAGCGCCTTTTAATTAAATATACGTGTGCCATTACAATGAATTTGTAAACTGTTCTGGCCTCGACCATCTACAGAACAAAACTAATATTTAGTTTGATATAACTTAGTATTAGAATGCACTATTCGAGAATGTAGCGTCACGGTATTGGACCGTTCTGTATACTGGTGATTGGTTTTGACACGGTGAAACATGTGATGATTCGATGTTTCTGAAGCGACTCTAATAAGTAATGTAATATTACTGAATGCCTTAGTTGGTATGGATATTATGTATTCCAGCTAAGGCATTACACGTGTAAAAATGTTTTATACAATTCGATCTCATGTCCATGTAAATAACTTTAAAAATTCTTGGTACATAACGAAAGATGCTAATTATTCAATCAGACGTTACTATTTATGTCCACGGTGAGTTCCGCGTTTAGTGTCCACACGGTCTTTCAAAACAACAGATATATCAAGAAATCGGTTCATTTTAATTCTTCAATGAAGATTCCTCAACTGATTCGGTAAAATACATGTTTGACCAATAGGAAGTTTGGGGTCTGAATACCATTGATGGCCGAAGGAAATTAAGAGATTCTCAATCCTAATATATATATTTTTTCAGTTAGATGATAACACGCGCGCGCGCACACACGCACACACACACACACACACACACACACACACACACACACACACACGGAGGAAAGTAAACGAAGATGATTTTGAAGAAGATGATCAGAAGAATGGTTTAATTAAAAGATTAATTAAATCAGTGTCTATATGAATTTTCAGGAATAAAATGTGGACAATTAAGAGATGATGCGACATTTAAAATCAGAGTTCAACATCTAAACTGAAAAGAATTACTAATAACCAAATTAAATGACTGAAAGGGATAGATATATTTGTAAGTTGCTCTCTATACAAATTATCAAACGTTGAGACATTATAAAATCTGAAAATGTATTCTGCTGAAGTTTGTTCAACCCTAATTTAATAGAACTCTCGCCGAACTTCTGCCTAATTTCGAGACTGTTCTCCCATCGGACTATTTCACGTTGGATAAGCATCATCATCATTTTATTTACTCTTCAGTACGAAAGTCGTTTCATTTCCTGGCTTGTACTTGTTAGCGTTCAAGGAATTCTGCTCATTACAATGTTATTTATTTAGCATTGCATCACAGCAATTCTCCGGAGAAATATTTTTGGAGTAGCTAGAGAATACTTCTAATAACTTATCCAAAACTAAGTTTTTAAGTATGGCATTGTTTCAGACCAGTAGACTAAAGATCGTTATAATACTTCTATCTCGATGAGAAACTACACTTAAGTGTGGGTAAAATAGAATCATTAGTTGTACTCTGAATTCGCAACAGTTGATGGGAGGCGTCATTAAGTTAATATGCAATGCAGTCGTTCTCTTAAATTGCATAAGTACAGCAATACTAGTTTTCTAGGTGCGCTAATGTTCATTTGATGGCTCAATATTTTTACGCTTTCACCTTCTTGTCGACATTCTAATGCGCAGCTTAATGCTGAGGTATGTAGCTAACAGTGTGACTCCATTATTTACAATTTGGGCACGTGTAACCCGGAACGATATGTCTTGTAATTCAACACTGAAATACAGTGCAAGCTGTCACCAAGAAAACAAGTATAAAATAGCAGCTTATCTCCTAACAGACTGGAATGATTCAACTAACTTGCATCACCGTTACAATCAATATCTATCAGCAAATTGAGCAGCTTTCCCGGATCATCTTCCACGTCTATCCTAAAAATATGATCTGTCTGAAAAATCATCCACGAAAGTAATATTTACAGTCTTCATAGTTAAAAACTTTGTCAAACTTGAAATTTAATATGAAAGTTTCCATAATATAAATTATGAATATCGTGTTTGGTATCTAAAGACTGAAATTATGTCAGTGATTCCAAGTTTATTACTGAATTTATATCTCGTGAATAAAATATTATATTAGTAATACAGAGTATATATTACAATTATAAGATTGCCGTTTAATGTTAATTAATATTTTTTTTATTCGATAAGCTCTATTTATGTGTTTATATATTTTTTAGTGTCGTGCTTCGGGTTTTGATGATTCTTCACGATAAAGTGATCTGATGTGAAATTGTGTGGATAATGAAACAAGCAATTAGATGCAGAATTTTCAAAAAAATATTTAGTAACTACCCAGGTCTAATTTATTTGAAAGCATTGAAGACAACTCATAAAAGTGGTGAGACTTGTAACAGTCAGTAAAGATAAATTCAAATTAATAAACTTCCAAAAATTTAATTCACTGAATGAATTCCATAAAATTGTATCACAAAAAAAATTTATAATAAATAATTGACTAACTAAGAATATTAAAAGTAAATGTCTTGCCTGGGTGGGATGTGATCCCCTCTGCTCTACCATTACAGCTTTTCCACGCTGTTTCCAAATTAACATTAGGAGAGGGCTTCGTGAGTTCTTCCTACAAACATTAAAGCATTTGTTCCTACAAACAGAAGGCCAACTGTAAAATACACGAAATTTACAGACAACGCACTGGTGCCTCATGGTATCTGCTTTTGCGCCAGAAACAACTACCCAAACAGTTGATTTGGGTGGCTGAACTCTATTCAAAAAGAGTGCATCCGCACTAGAAAATTGTAGAGTACTGTACAGTTCAAGTTTTCAGCAGTGTAAGTTAATTCCACGGGTGCAGTTGAGCAAAAGCTTCCTTAGCTATCCAAAGCTATGGCAGATTTAAGAAAAAAAGCTTCCGTAGCTTTAAAAGCTAGAAATTTTCACAACTAACAGAACTCTTAGCATCATTTAGCATCAGACTGTAAAGGGATTTATAATATGAGATACCGCAGAATGATGCAGTTTAAGACATATCATATTGCGAGCTACAAATCCTAAACCCTTTTCATTTCACCATTCACCTCTCAATTCATCTACCACATTGGCATCTCATTCTGTTAATAGCACCAACTGTAATTTCTGTAGCTTGAAGCTTTGACGCACGGAACTTTAATTTTCTACAACTTTAGCTTCTTTTTTTCATAACGGGATTGTTAGCTCCTGCACTTGGAATGCCTGTTCTCGCGCCGATAAGGAGACGATCTCCGGAAAGGTGCCGTCTGATTGCATGGTACTCATTTGAGAATAATAGCAATATGCTTCTTCGGAAAAGTACTTCTTATTCAGACTGCACGAAGAGATTCACAATACAACATGTTATAGAATAATGCTATTTATGTAAAGTTTCGTTTCCTTTGTATCCAGCTAGTACAATCTGACACTTCTAGGCTTCTTTTTTTTTTTTCTTTTTTGGTCGTTTGACACACTGGCTATAATCACTTAGAGCCAATTAAGTAAGAACTTTCCTTCCAATGAAAAAAAATTCTTACTTAACATTAAAGTCCCTATAAGGGATTCTCATATTAAGCCAGAATGCTCTCTCTCTCTCTCTCTCTCTCTCTCTCTCTCTCTCTCTCTCTCTCTACAAAATGCACCACTTTTCAGTGATGTTCGTTATAATTTGCTGTGTTATCTCACTTGTGCTGTACAGAAACAAAAATAAACAATTAAATTGATAAAGAGGAGCAAGAACTTCGGAGGCACCATATAAGTGAGTGATCAAAAAGGACCTCCTCCATTCGTCTTCAAGAGACAACAATATTTCAATATACGAGAAAAGTTCTG
The DNA here is from genome assembly GCF_048544385.1 of Mastigoproctus giganteus. NCBI lineage: Eukaryota > Metazoa > Arthropoda > Arachnida > Uropygi > Thelyphonidae > Mastigoproctus > Mastigoproctus giganteus. The sequence goes on along the minus strand of NC_143576.1, from coordinate 44,721,337 downwards.
ATAACTTAGAGAATAAGTAAGAGTAAGACTCTTATTAGAATAAGAAACCTATTAACTGTACTACTCACGCCATTTCCTTAATGGGAATGCGCGAAAGCTTGAAAATCGAATCACTAAAGTATTCTAACGATACCACGTCCATTTCTAGAAGTTGATTACCCAACAGACGCTAATAGCTACATCTACACTGAGGTTAACAGATTTTTTTTTCATTACAACTTTTATATTTAAAATATGGATTTGAGACTGTCTGATAAGAATAGTACAATTTTAGTTTGAGGTTCTGAAAACAAATTCTTAGCAATATAGATGACATAAAAAAATAGTCCAGAATGAGTAAAATTTTCTCCATACAGCATGATCAATCTTTGATGAACTGTTTCAAGATAGCTGCATTGCCCCCAGGAGTCGGTCAATTAAAAGTTTATTTTAAGACAAAACATAAAAATGCAAAGTAGTATTTTTTATATATTGGTTCGAATTTAAGGGCAACTAAACTAGTTTAAAGTTTAGGAGACTTATTAGTCTTCGCCCTGGCTTCCTTGGAGAAGCCAAGGAAGCCACATTAGCCAAACCTCCCTCATTTATTCTACTCAAAGCAAGATGAAAAGAAATCGCATTCTGGTTCGTGTTGTCTAAAACAAACTTTTTTTTCTGATCCGGTAATATCGTACGATTAACATATAGCACAACCCGAATTTCGAGGCCGCGTGCTACAGAAGATATAGAATATTATTGCTCAGGTTGACCGTAGAGTATAGTTTGTACAATAATGTTATATACAAGGAAAGAAACACAATTAAAATTTTACAAAGTAATGGCAATACCAACACTTCTTTATGGTTCTGAAACATGGATACCGAAACAAAGAGACATTTTTAAGATATGTTAAAGGATGTACAAAATTAGATAAAATACCAAACGTAAATATTAGAAAGTAATTAAAGATTTACTCAACTAATGGGAAAATTATATAATATAGACAAAGATGGAAAGAACATGTAGAAATAATGGAAGATAATACATTCCCTAAATTAGCTTATACATATAGAGCAAAAGGAAAAAGCGACAGAGGAAGACCAAAGAAAAAATGGGCAGATCTTTTCGAGATCGGAACAGACGGATCGCCTAATCCATGAAGGAAGATAAGATAACATGTTATATACACAATTTTACAAGATTTAGTAGCCAATATTGGTTCTTTGTGGTTTCTCTGATAAACATGATGCAGTGGGTGACCTTGAATCGAACTGAACTTGCTTAATTCCAAGGCCTTGTTGTCTATTAGTAATGAAATGTAACGGAGTAGTTGTCAGGTTCCATGGCATATCCCTTACCCCCACTCTCCCTCTCCTCTCTTCACCTTTCTCTCTCTATCTTAAAGCTACCAATATCCTCTTTATATCCCAAACCTTCCTCTTCATCACCCATTCCCCTTCCCTCTCAATTCATTCACTATATATTATCACAGTCATCCTCTAGGCCTCTTGCCTTTCCTCCCCTTTCACCCACATTCCTCATCAATCCTATTCCCTCAGCACACATTTAATAAAATTTCTCTTGTCTTTAGATACACCACAAGGAAGGGAAAATAACAAGTCACTAAGTAATCAATAATAGCTACCCAATATAGTCAATCCATAGACACTTTTAAACAATGTGAATTGATTTAATCTATATCAGATAATTTAGTTTAGTTATGTCTGGTGATATTAAAATAAAAGAAGGATTATTTATTTCAGATAATGTGTCACCTGAGAGGTAACTAGACTATCGTTAGTCAAAATAACTACTCAATCTTTTGTATTGTGAGAAGGTCTAATATTTTTCCCCTCATACCTATTTCATATAACGCAACGCCAACGTATGGATGGTAGAAATCATCTATTTCACCGTATACCTTGGCACCAGTCGCACCTCCTTTGCTGTGCTTTCCGTCACTAGCTGTTTCATTCCTCAATATTTTTAGTTTTGTCAGTAACGATATTTCATATGTCACTATGGCACTGAAGGCTTTTGTAAGGTCTTCCTCTCTCAGGATTTTACTATACCCATTAAACAGTATTGAGGATATTTGAAATGGCAGAGTTTCTTTGTAAATATTGGAGAGTTTTGATTTCTGCGCATTTTGGCATGTCCCTGTCTAATGAAGTTCAATTTAAACCATGGTTAGAGCATATACAGAGTATGTAAGAGAAAGTGTAACTGATGCCCGTCTACAATAATGAAGCAAATGAAATGTAGATACATGCCTTCTAATATTCTCTCTCTGCGCGATGGAGTTTGCCATCGATTGAAGTGGGCCAGCGTCAGACTCAATCCAGGATCACTACCACTGAAATGGCAACTTCTTTGTCAATCAGAAGCATGTCCTCTTTTATTAATGAAAGAAGAATCGTATTCATGTCCAAAATGCTATTAGGATCTATATTCCAACCCGACATCTGGTAACCGTGCTTCTGGAGAATCCCACAACCTTGGCTTAGATCAGAGGTTCCCAATGTTTTTTTTACCTGCCGATCCCTTTAAAAAACGCATTTGCCCCTCGCTGATCCCCATTCAAAACACACACACATACCTTAATTTTAATGGATCTGTTATAAGAAAAATCTGTAATATTAGTTAGTTATTTATTAAAAATAATAACATAATTATAATACATAATTAACAATATTATTATATAATTTGCCCGTCAACCCCCATTCGACTTGGCATGTATCGACCCCTCTTTCAAGACGATCGGACCCCAGATGTTAATATCAACCTCGCTGGGAGTTCCTGGCTTACATCTCCTCCAATGCACAAACAGACTTACCTTCAGTTGCACGAACAAACTCACCTTCTCTGATAGATTGCTTTCAAACCAAATGCTCCAAACCATCCGTAAAATTTATTCCGACTGCACAAGTTTTTGAATGACTAAAAAGACAAGCGGATCATCATTATTGCCATCTTAGTATTATGACTAATAAATTATATCTATCATTTCGTACACTTCACATTATACTGTCAAGACGGCATTTTTTTTTAAGTTATGGAAATTAACCAAGAATTTCAAAAGAATAAATTTCACTAAACTTGAGAAGGCCATTACGTGAAGTACTACTAACTAAAAAAGATTTAAACAAGACAGTTATCAGCATGAAATATTTTAGCTAGTGTATTGGTATGCATAGGGAAATTGGTACAATTATCCCCCTAACTATCCCAACAACTGAATAAAATCGGCTACATTCCGGATTTCAACATCGAAATTAGTCTTCAAGCTTAGGTGAGTTCTGTAAAATTATTGAAATGAGAAGTACAAGGAAGCCGCAGGCTTTTGATATCATGCCTTCTATCCTTCGTCGATATTGTTTTAGAAAATCAGAAACAACAGCACAATGTTTCTGATTTTCGATTAACCCTGCTTCTTTAGCCAATCTGAAGAAAATTCATCAATCACAACCCTCTGCCTTCTGTCCTGCAGCCACCCTGCGATCTATTTTGGACTCCTTCCAGTAATTCCAACTTGTTCTAGCTTAATTCTAGAGATGAAACAATACTGCATTTAGTACAACGTAATCAGTAACATCAGTTTCAAATACGAAACATGGCAGCATGCAGAGCAATATCCCATTAACCTTTCATGAAGGACTGAATCAAATGCCTTGCTAAAATCCGAATAAACTGTATCGAAATCGTTCTCTACACCCAGCATGAATGACTGTGTCAAAAGATCTTACCAGGTTAGTACACGATTTCCCTTATTAATAAAACTATTTGCATAAGGATGGTGTCAGTTTACATGAAGGTTGTCATTACTGTAATCTGTAAATCAGGTGTGTGCACGTTCTGAAGAAACTGAAAAAAAAAAAAAAAATCTTTAATTAAATCATAAATTATTAAATTATTCAGTGATTTCTTAGATAATCTGTATCTTTGTATTGGATAACGAATTATCTATATCACCTCCAAAGCATATCGACATCTGTTGGTGCTTTCAATTAAATCCTGCCGCTTGAATTAAGATTACGTGGGGCACGATAAGCTGTCAATAGAAGCTATAATCCAGACACCCGCAAGAAGTTATTTAATAAATAAGCTGATTTTAATTGCCACCGTCTACCGCATGAATATAATTCACACAACAAACGATACCTCTTATTTTTCCCAAGAAACTTTGTTGTCTTAACTGGTCATGAACTATCCACAAAGCTGAGCTTTCGAAAAAAAAAAAAAAAAAAAAAGAATAAAAAATAATAATAATAAATAAAAAAAAATCTACAGATTCTGTACCTTCGCGCTTTACCATTCCGCTTTTTTGTATATCTGCACGTTCATATCTCATTAGAAGATAGTACAGCAAAAAAATGTCATAAACAGCAATTAATGCAATTAATTCCAAGTTATCTTAAGTAGATAATTACAAGAACAACGACCCACCCTGCATTGTAGTGAAAATGCAATGTAGCGTGGGTCGTTGTTCTCGTAATGAAAACTGATGCAATTAAAAACGCACCAATTTTCATTGCAATGCGTTTTTGTGGAAATATTTTGGTTGTCTATTTCACTTCGGGAAACATTCTTACGTATAACGGCGCAGGAAGGATCCTAGGATTTTCTAAAGGAGGAAGCTAAAGCATGGTCTGGGAAATCATGAAGCTTTAATCATCGCGTAGTAGTAAAAATATGCATATTATTTTGATCTTAAGGAGGAAGGGAAACTATAGTCACTTAAGCATACATTGGTTCCGCTCCCTTTTAAGTAATTTTAGTATTCCTGGGACATGCGACTTTGTTGACCCAGATTTAAAACACTCGTTGTTAGTCTTGAAAATTATATTGCTATTGATTTCTGCTCGTTGTTGCTTTTCTCATAACTGATGTGCATTTTAATATGCTTTGAAAACCTCCCATTCTCAATGTTATGTGTTTCGAGTGTTCTGTGAGTCATTGTTTTTTTTTAAGGTTTTACCCTGTTAACTATCATCTAACCCGTGCAACTTTCATTTTCTCCCTGTTTTATATGTACTGTATTCTGTTTCCACGACCACAAAGATTACGTCACTCCCCTAATGTTTATTATTTCATTAGTTTCTTGTGCACATAAAATTATGTAGCCTGAAGGCGCCGTCCCGTAATTTTAACATGCTGTTGTATCGTGCTGAATGTGCCTCATTTGCACTGCATAATAGATTTTATTTATGTTTTTAATCATCGTCTTGTGTATAAATTCATCCTAATTGTATTGTCAGTTTCTATTCTACAGTGGTGTGGTTACAAACAGTTAATTCCCAAGAAGGAAAGTGTATTATTGTTATTGATATGGAGGTCTTTTCTAGTTGGTATTTTATTTTCTGAAAATAATTCTTAAAAAAAAAAGGTGATACTGCATTTTCCCGAATTTATTGAAGCCAATTAATGCTCCAGCAGAGAACAGGTTCTTAAATGTTTAAGACGCGTGGAAGAGTATAAAGGAAAGTTAAAGAACAATCACAAAACGTGCCACAATGTCGAAAGAACCATTTATTGTTCTTATTAATCGGTCCATGAGGAAATAACTAATCCAGGCCAAAAAAATCATGCAGATTGGAGTTTAGCAGTAGTAATCTTCTGTAATGATCCCAAATTTACTGGATGCAATGATTTTCTGCCTGTCATCAACGGCCACTTTCAGGAAATAGAAAAATGTAAAATGTATTTTCCAGCATGACTCTGCATGCTGCCATATCTCGTATTTAAAACTGATGTTAGTGATTAATTTGTACTAAATGCAGTACTGTTTTATCTTTAGAATATATCACGCCAGAATTACATGCCTTGTGGCAAGTATACAATTCGATTTGAACCGCATAGAAAACTTCTGGCAAGTTATGGGACAGAAATTTTCTGAAAGAAACTATTTAACAAGATAACGCTAAGAAACCATTATTTGTGTCTGTTACCCTTGAAATACATAACAATAAATTGGGAATTTGGTGCACACTATGCAACGATAATAAAATTGAGTATACTGAGTTATGCAAAAAATTAGAAAGACTCAGAGTACATAAGAAGATTTAACACAGGAAAAGTAGAACAATCATTAAGGGAAAACAAAGGACTTAAATCAACAGCCATAAGCAGTAATACAGAAAGACAAATGATACTGAAATTGAAGAATAGTGATGGTGTACTTATAAATAGCAGAGAAGGCATAATTCAAATAGCAGAAGACTACTATAGAGAATTATACAAGGAACGAGGGAATGATGCTAACAGTGGGGAAGATGGATCACAAATTAGTAACACATACGACATACCCGATATCCTTCCTGATGAGATAGAACATGCTTAGAAGGAAAGGAGTGGAATAATGCAATCATAGTTTTGCTCCGTAAGAAAGGAGACAAATTGGAAATTATAGACCAATTAGCTTGTTATCCCACATCTACAAGTTGTTCACAAGGATCATTACTAACAGATTAGAAAGAATACTTGATGAGAATCAACCGAAAGAGCAAGCTGGCTTTAGGACAGGATTCTAAACTATGGATCACCTTCACGTAATATCACAGCTAACGGAGAAAGCAAATGAATATAAAACATCATTATTCCTGGCATTTGCGAATTATGAAAAGTCATTTGACTCCATACAGCATAAGGCAATGTTTCGGGCACTGGAAAGACAAGGCATAGATACCCCATACATCATGATTTTGAAGAAAATATATGAGAATGCTACCTCCTTTATTAGACTGGACAAAGACAGTAGCAAATTTAAAATTGAGAAAGGAGTTCGACAGGGAGACATATCTCCGAAGTTGTTTCCTGCTGCCTTTGAGGAAGCTTTCAGAAGATTAGACTGGTCGCAGAAAGGAGTCTATGTGAATGGAGAGTACCGAAACCATTTACGATTTGCAGTTGACATTGTGATCATAAGCCGTGATCCCAAAGAATTAGAGGAAAATCTTATTCGGTTATGCAGCGTTAGTAAAGATGTCGGACTAAAGATGAATAAGGCTAAAATAAAAGTAATGATGAGCAAGTATGCCACACAAAGGAAAATAATGATTGAAGGAGCAGTAATTGAAAAGGTGGAGATTCATATAGTTATCTGGGACAAGTTATTAGCTGTAATAATGATAAATGGCTGGAAGTCAAGAGAAGAATAAATTTTGGACGGATAGCATTCAGAAAATATGGTCACATGCTGAGGAGCAATATCCCAATTTGCTTGAAACGTAAAATAATGAACAAATGTATACTCCCCACCATGACTTATGGAAGTGAAACTTGGGCACCCACCAAAAGAATGGAAGAGAAGCTGAGAACTATACAGCGAAGAATGGAACGAATTATATTAGGAATCAGACTGTCAAATAAGAAGAGAAATACATGGATTAGCAGCAAACTCGAGTAAAGTACATTCTTATCAAAACTAAAGAAACTCGAAGATATGATGACAGATGGACTAAGAAAATAATGGTACCTAAGAGGAGCTAGAAGAAAACCTGGAAGACAACGACGGAGATGGACAGATGATATTCACCAGTTCGTGGGTATTAAATGTATGGCCATTGCACAAAACAGAAGGGACTGGAAAGTTGCTGGAGAGGCCTTCATCCTGCAGTGGATTGAAAAGGGCTGATGATGATGATGCAACAGAAAAATCGAAATTAAAACAAAGCCCACGGTAGACCAACAATGTAATATAAAGAGCCAAAGTATTTTATGAAAGACCTTCAAGCCTATGTCCCAACTTTTTATCTACTAGCATTATTTTTTATTAAAAATTGACGATTGTTATTTGTTGTTAATGTATACAGCAAATTCAGTCACAGCTTAAAGATATACTGTGGTCTGCATTATATTTCAATGATTTTGTTTCTAAATAAATATGTCTAAGTAGTTGGTTATATAATATTTGTTATATATAACATAGTATTTAATCATTTTTGTGAGTTATAAGCACTGAGACACCTTCTCTCACTGCAGGAAATAGCGCGGAGATGGGGAAACCTTAGGTTCCGTCAGAAAACTAACACACTTGTAGGAAATAGTATGTGGTTAAAACATTCAAATATCGTAGCATCTAAAGATGATGCAAGTGCATAATTCATTTAATTGGATGTTATTGAATGATAAGAGAATGCACAGATATGGGTAAAATATCTGTGCATTCTCTTGCTCAGGCAGTAAACATTCCCAAGTCAACAATTAGCAAGGTGCCGAAGAAACGGAAACCAAAAGGTGACACTGAGCCCAAGAAACAACCACATAATTAGAAATACTGACTTACAGGGGTCGCCTCAAGTCTGTATGACTTTAGGTGACTGGTTAACTGATCTTGCTATCGTATACTGGAGGATTTGAGTTTGTAGCGGCAGCAAAGCAGTATGTGTTTTCATGATTATGAAGAGCCGTATGCCATTAATTTTAGAATTGCTGGGGCCCACAAGTCTTTGATAGCAAAATAGATGCAAACCGTCGACTGGCATAATACAAGACAAGTAAATTTGGATTGTGGATCAATGGAAATCGGTCTGTGGAGCGAAATCAAGCTATGCATTTTCCAGTTTGATTGACGTATTTGGCTATAGCTGTCTGAAGAAAGTAAAATATTTCTGTAATTAAAAGTAGTAATGTATAATACATGAACCATGGGAGAAGAGAGAACCGCTAGGTTCCGAATCAAAATGAGTGTAGAAATATAAACCATGGAGATAGAAATGCAGGCGAAATCCGAAGAGGGGGGGATTATCTTCATATTCATGTGATTATTTATTTCTTGTAAACGTAGTAACGAAAATAAATAAATAAGTAATTAATATCCCAGTTTTCAAATGGATTATGGCAAAAGTCTTATGCTACAAGAGCTATATAAAAGCATTGCGCATGAAAGCCATAACCTCAGTCTGTATGTAGCTTTGATCAATATGAGTCTACAGAGCTTTTAGGGTCAAGTCTGAAATAGAAGAATCTGTTAGTTCCAGAAACAGTCTTTTCACGTTCTAGACATCGTGAAAAATAATTGGATCTTAATTTTATAGAACAAGGTTTAGTGATATATTTAAATGACATTCCTGTAGTTATGAAGTTGTTTACAAGTTTATATGTACTAACCGAGAGAGTGGATCCTATTTATTGAATTATCGAAGAAAAGCCTCAAAGGAGTTCTTCATAATGGATCATTCAGTATGCATCTATTCTTATAGTCCATTCACCACGCTTGAAAGAAAACTATGAAAATATTAAGCTTCTCTTTAAAAAAAAAAAAATCAGTACAAGAATCATGGTTGGCTAACGTGTGCAGGTTTTAAAGTTACTGGTTTCCTATTCGGCCAACAACTTAGTTACACAAAAATGCCTTGCTTTCTGTGCGAGTGTGATAGTCGAGAAAGAAAAAAGGAAAAGAAAGTGTAGCCACCAAGACAGTTTCAGACACCCGGTTCAAAGAGCATTAAAGACCAACCACTAGAACATCGAAACAAAGTACTGCTACTTTTTCTGCATATAACACTAGGTTTAATGAAATGGTTCGTTCAAGCCCTGAATAAACAAAGAAATTGATCCAAGTATGTTTCTACTAAATTTCCAGCGCTTAAAATACGAAAATAAATAAATAAATGCAGGAAATTTTTTTTTGTTGGATCTCAAATCCGCAAGTTGTTGCCATAACCTCTATTTGAAGAATCCATGAGCCAAAGTGAAAAAAATACTTGGACTGGCTTTAAAAATGCAGTACACAATTTTTTTGGAAACATCAACGTCCAAACTATGAGACGATCATTAGTGACGTTCTGGAGAAGTTCAGAAAAACTGGTGTGTAATTATGAGGGTTAAGGTGCACTGCTTGCGCTCTCATCTCAACTATTTCCCACGAAAATTAAGTAGTTTAAGACAGGGGAAAAGATTTTATCAGGATACTTTTGCCTTTTTGACTTTCTCAGCCACCGAAACTACAGTACTTGAGAAAGCCAAAAAGGCAAAAGTGCAGTATAATCCCATCGAAATAAATAAATAAATATGTATAAATGTTTAAAATACAGTAAGTAATATATAGAGGTAATATAGAAAAAGTGCGGAAAAAAGGGCGAAGAAACAAATAAATAAACATGGATAGAAGCAGAAAAGGAAGTAGTATGCATCTAAAGAAATATTAAAATATTAAATATAAGGCAAATATAGCAAATATGTAAGCTGATTTATATATTTTAAACATAGATATATATATGTTTAAAAATATTCTTTAACAATCTTGGATAAAAAATTTTGCTTACGTGTACATCGTAGACTTAACTAGGTTTTTCGCTACTCTTCGCCTTAAACTAATAAATGTAACATAAAATACTATACAGTATATTACATTATGGTCTTAGTGAACATATTACCACTGCAATGGCTAGCCCGTAAAAGCTGTAAATTAAAATTAATAAGTAACACCATACTATGTATAACTATACCTACTCATATAATATGTTTAAATAAATATACATATATATGTTTATTTTTACTTGTAAAAAATTCTGACGTGGTAGAGGAAATTTCAAATAAAAATTTAGTTCATATTAAGAACGTTTCTTAAAATGTATACCGATGTAATTGTTATAAACGATGATTTCCCTTTCTATCCTGATCCCAATTCAGATGGGGAGGTGGACAAACGGTACATCTGTGAAAACTTTGTTGTTCTCAGGTTAGCTCAGCAAGGACTCAAACCAGTCTAAATCACCGCCGTGGTAAAAGATATCATGCGATATTTTTTTATCACGTCGGTGGTTTAGACCGGTTTGAGAGAGGTTAAGCTTAAACAACACTGAGCAGGATTGCTATCGTAACGAAATGACTACTCGTTGAGATAATAATCCTGCTCAGTACAAGAGGAACCGCAGGTCTGGAGCATGCGTTTGATCCAGAGGAAGTCTTTAGGTCAGAATGCCGAATACTTCAACAATTCCCTCACGCTTCATGTACTGGAAGGCCTCCCTAGACAAAGTTGCCTTCGTAACGTCATGGCACTACCGCTACTGGGATGAGCCCCTATAAGGATGACATTACCGTAGCCGTTGAGACCATGCAGCTGATATCTTCATGGGTGTGTCATTCAGGAGTAATGTGCAGGCAGCCAAATCATCTGACGACGGTGATGGTCTGGGAATCTTGCAGTGAAGAACAGTGACTAGTACAATGTTAGGCAAATCCTCCGCTATTATGAAACATTTATGTGCACTTAATCTTCATATTCTGTACTCATCGAATTCCCAATGAGTGTGTATGATCACCATTTCTTGTAGAGTATGCATTGCCTTGCCCTGTAACTCTGGGAAAAAATTACACCACTTGATGGATAAGTTCTTCACGTTTTTTTTTTGTTGTTGTTCTACAATTACGTTAAATCATATCACATTAGAATACAAGTCAGAGCAAAGCCTCAAGGTAATATGAAGCTATGAGTAAACGATATTTGCTATGAATGCATAAGTCTCATAATGTGAAGGCATCTTCACCATGAAACTGAATTAACCACATAATGGAATTAACCTTAATGAGATGGAATTAATCTCAAGATTTCGTTGTTGCACAACGAAATTTTGAGGTTAATTCCATCCACAAACTGCAGGTTATGGATTTCATAATGTTGTCATTATGAAACCAAAACGTTCCTGAAACATGCGGGAATTACAAACTAAGAGTGGCTCCGATTTCAATAAGCATTTTCTATTTCCCAAAATTCGTAGTTGTAACATGAAGTGGAAGTCCATCATATACATTATCAAAACCGTGCTTGCATCTACATAGATAAATTGTAAATAATTCGAAAAATCTTAACCAGTCTTAATTTTCGTAACAAGAGGATTACATGACATTGGCATATAACATTACAACTTACCCATCACGGCCTGACGCTATGGGCTCACATTATAGATCACAGAATGATAATATAATGACGATGGGAATGACAATACAGTGAACAAGCTCCTCAATTTGATTATTTTTGGAGCCAGATTCTGCTGTAAAGACTTGACGTTATCGTTGCTGAATCTGATGATGCCCACACTTCCGCAGCATACAGGGGCAGAGGATAAGGATGGATAACAGATCTTATATAGCTATTATAATTGCTTTCTTCGTGGATAGCATAGTGGTTATCAGTGTCCTTCCCACGGCGGGTAAATTGACCCACTAAGAACGCCAGTCCTGGGCCCAAAGAACCTAGATCCGCCCCCTGGACCCTTGTCATGCAGCCAATAATTGGCGTCTTTGCGCAAATGAATAATTGACATTGAAAATATGGTATTATAAGCATAACTTGACCCAATAATGTGGTGGATGAAAATGTTTCACTTGCATTTTTATTGTTTCACGTATACGTGATCAAATCCAGACATAATGGTATGTTTTCTTTTTCTAACTGGTCATTGATTCTTTTAACAGAAAAAAATAACTAAGCGACATAACTGTGAGATATAAATAAAAATGCATACCATCAGTAAGGATTTTTATGATTACTTAAATCGTCCACTGAACGTTAAACTGGAACCTTATTTTTTTGTAACAAGCTACACGGCCTTTCTATCCAACTGTATTATCGCAATTATCACAGATAAGTCGATCACAAAATCCGGCATACTCTCGGTAAAACAGAGTAATCTTAGGAACCTCTGAAACCTGGTAATCTCGGACCTGCACTTTGCTGAGTCATGGAAGTTTTCTGATTTCTAGTGGGAATATTATAACCATAAAAGTAAGCCGCTAAAAGTATTGCTTTTCTATATTGCAGTTTGCCATAGAAGTCTAGGCTTTTTTTTTTCTAGAGAGAGAGAACGCATGGTATATGTAAAAGTACAGTAAATATAGTACATATATTATAGTAAAAATAATGTTAATTCTACTATAATGCTATAATTTCTACTATAATACTATAGTTTTCTATGTCAAAGTTTAGATTATAGTAAAAATAAAATTATATTTCCTTCCATAATAATGTACACAGTACCGTATATTTTGGAAGGAAAAATAATTCAGTGTCGAATAGATATTGGCCTCCACGTGCGTTTTGAAAGACTAAAATCCTGTTAACAGATTTTGATTTTTACTTTTAATTTTGGTCAATTACAAGTGTATGCTAGTTGCCATGTTGATATTAAAAATGGCAATTTGAAAGGTTCTAGAAACATTGGCTAAACTATAAATGTGTTTGGCTAATCGTTTCATCAACACAATGTTTCGGGTATGAATCGAGTAGCTCAGAAACCGTTCCTAATATGGCTACAGCCCTTTAGTCCCTATTAGCCTGTTTTCAACGAGTCGCTAACCTTGTTCAACGAACAGCAATTAGACAATCTCATTACCTTATGACGATTATATGGAAAATGGGTGATGCCAAATTTTGGAGGTTCGCCTGTACCAAGGGTGGTTCCAGGATTATCTAAGTGGGGGGAGGATTAAAACAGTGTTCTGGAGAATCATTAAGCTTTAATCACTATGTAAAAAACATCCACATTATTTTAATTATAATTGGGGGGGAACAGTTGCCCTGTAGCTTCTACCTGGAATCGCCTCTGTGAGGGCATATATTGGTATGGAGAAATCATTTAACCAATAAGAATTCGAATTCATGTAAGACGTTACGTCACGTCGCAACAATATGAGCAACTTCTGTTACTTGCAAATGTGCAAGAACTGCCAGAATCGCTAACACTTAATCTTGTAGATATTCCAAATATTAATAACTTCTTGCCGAACAACGCGCAGTTTTGAAGTTGTTCAACTACTTTTCAGTTTAGTAGACTCAGGTGAACTAGTGACGCGGTATGGCGTATATTTTTTTTTAGCAAAGACCGAGACACGACGCAGGGGAGTTGCCCACTCTTATGATGGATTCATATCTCTAGTGAATATCATCGAGTTTTTCTCTTATCACTTTACAAACTCTGCAAGTCGTTATTCTCACCGACACTTTTCGAGATTGACTTTCTCTCTTCCCCTGCGAATAGTAACAGGAACACAGTTACTGCGTCTTCACTTCATTCTACTTTACTTGCGTGTCGAGCTCCGCCTTGGATACAATTTTTCAACATTTCCTCACATGTTCTAGGAAGCCAAAATAGTTTTTTTTTCCTCATTGAAACACGAACAACAAAGTATTTTCTGCATCACATGGGACCATTCTCTCTCTACAATTTTTCCATCCAACTATCCCACAGAAACTATATATTTGTGTTTGTAGAAAATTTAATATTTTCTTCTTTTATTAGCTACTTTTTATTTTCTACTTTTATTACCGTTATTAGCAGTAAATGTTTTACATACAGATATCACAATGGATCACGTGTACCTAATTATGATACAAGGATACTGACATTATACATTGCTATTAGCCGAAGAAACTACGTAGTACATTTAGCCTTCCGACAAGACGGGACTCAATCATTCTTTTTTTTTAAATTTGCTTATGAAAGACAGGGAATTGTGGGAAGGCTTAACGGAGTAAGAGTCTTCAGATCAAGCGCATAAACCAGCATGTTATACCTGTTCTTAGTGAATGGGTGTAACAGAGCAGTAAAGAAACCTATAATATCCCTTCCCCTTGGGGACATCTTTGTTTACCCAGTTGTCATAGTTTTGTAGATTTACCCTTAGGCATGTATGCATTACGAGGTAACAAAGACGCGGATACATGTTTTTGGCACGGATCCTCCGTTATGCAGCTATATCTTTGGGAAAATCGCTCCCGGTGGAGTAACTGTCTTAGGAGCTAAGAGAGTGTGCATAAATACGAAGCTTACTGTATAGTTCTGAAAATAAAAAACTGGAATAAATAAAACACTGAATTTTATTGAACTATTTCATTATATTAATCCTAATATTTTAATTTCTATTGAATTATAATAATAACATTAATCCAATCCATCTAAAAAAATAAATAATAAAATTCATGTTTAACAAAATAGGGTTTTAAAAAAACTGCAATTCACAGTATTCCACTCATTGAGAAAGTGAATACCTCGTATTTCAAGATAAGAGCTTATAAATATTTCATACAGAACATGCACACGAAGATTTTTCAGACATCAGACGAGATCGACACATTAGTCTCAGTGTGGAAAATATTAGTGATGAAAGTTCGGCTATGCAGTATTTACCACAAAATAAGAAACATTTCTGATATCAGCTATTCTAAAGATACCATGAATAATCCGTTATAGGATTATTGGTTACGTATTTCATAACAATTAGAAGTTTCTGTAATCTGGATATAAATTTTTTTTTCATGAATAGCTGCGTGAAATTTGAAATATTAATTTAAGCCAAAAATGAATGCAACCAATTTAATATTCGGTATAATTCAACAGAAAAATTACTCAAACGTTATTGAAAAAAAAAGTAAAATAAAATGCAATCGATTCTCGTGACGACTCACAAACCGATCAACACTTCAACCGATGAAATCTCGCATCGAAATGAAGGACTGAAAGGCATACAAGTTCAAGTAGTGGCTACCAAAAAAGCAACTCGCCGAACATGCTGCAATCATTACAACAAAAAATAAATAAAATATAACAAATGTAGTAATTTACAGGATTATTTAATAATTTCTGGCGTACGGATTAGCCTTATCTTTGAGGGTAGTAGAAAGTAAAAATCTACTTCGCAGTCAGTCACGACCCCAACACGGCCTTCAGACAGGTAGTCCGCAATAAGAGCGACAACATTACATTGGGAAATTTCCACCATCAAATAGTGCATTTCTTTAAGTAACAAACATTCACGGACGTCTTGATTTATTTCTGCAGTCAAAAAGGTATGGCTTGTACACAAGGCTTTTCCGATAAATTAAATAAATCTGAGGCCAACAAGAATGCGACGGTCTCCTCTTATGGAAGATTGAACATACCATTCCATAGATACTCTTGCATATATGAAGGAAGTGGTTCACTTGATGACAAGAGGAAATCTCAAGACTAAATAACAGATTGGGCAAGAGGCATGCGATGCTTTCCATTGCCTCTATGATGATCTTCCTTACCTCTTGGCTCCTATAGTTCTTGAGTGCTCGTTGGTTTGCTCAGATGACACTTGGACCGGCCTCTTTGCCGAGTGTACCCCATTTCAATATAATAGGCTTGCTGCATCTGCGGCCGAGTGCCAAGATACCTTAAAAAAATCGATCGAAGATTTCTTTCGCGCCACGATTTGGAATGCAAAGCATGGTTGCGACAAGATGGTCCTCATTGGGAATTCTAAATTGACCATAAAGTAGCCGAAATGGAAACTGGTGGGTAGGAGGTATGGGTTCACTATTCTTAGGAATCAGTATAAAAAGTTATTAAATCAGTTGTGGTTGCAGTCAGCGTGTACGTACCATTGCCATTACCACGATGCAAAATACCAGTGCAGCTATTTTATTTACCTACTCTTATCTTGCTCCTCTGACCTTTTTGTCATTTTTCGAAGTACAAACAGATAATTTATTTTGCTGGGCTGCCCGCGGTCTAGGGATTATTGTCTTATTATAAGTACGGTAAATAGAATATGAGAATTTAATTTCAATTTAATTTCATTTTCATTTCAAAATCAATTTAATTTAATCCTCGTAAACATGTTGCGGGTTCGAGTTTTTACTCTGTCATAGAAAAATGCACGGCCCGTTCTGAACTAGCGCCTATTAATTATTGACTGCGGCCAGATTTTCTGTCCGCACTCAAATTAATTCAATATGTACGCAATTACAGCAAATACGTAAACTCTTCTAGCGCTTGCCTGTACCGAGAATAAACGGATATTTAATCATGAAGGCCGCCGCAGCCGAGTGGTTAAGCGAGTTGTTGTAGGGTTTTAGGAGCATCAGCGACTAAGGTCATATTGGTCCATGTATACTGATTGTAAATTGCGTGTGCTCTGTGGTCGATTTTCTGTTTTGCTGGGCGATAAATCCGAGTTTCCGGGAGAAACTACCCTCGCCTGAGACCGACTAACTCAGCCACGTTGTGAGGCCCATAAAACTTCCTTACGTCATCGACGGGACTCGAACTAAGGTTTTTTCCACCGGTATGGGGAGGACGGCGATTCTACCAACTGTGCTACCCACGAAGGTAGGTCATGCGAGTGATACAAAAGTACAAGCGTTTTGAGTGGCTCTGATTCAAGCCCGTGTGACCACTAAATTCAGCACTGTTTGTGTATTTTCCTTATATCGTGAACTGTTTTGACCTTTTATGGTTATCCATGAAAGAAAATAAATAAATTTTCTGTTTATAAAACAAAATTTATTATTTTTTTATTCTTTAATTATTATTATTATACAATTTTGCAATGTTTCGGATTTTGCCAAACGTACAGAAAATGCACTACACACGACAGAGTAAATATTCCAATCGTCCCTAACAGCAACAACTCAAACTGTCCTCCACTGGGATATCCATCTGTGACTATGAAACTAATGAAGTTTATCCGCAATATTGCAAATTTCCAATCCTAAAACTTCACGAATCAGTTTACACGTTCAACCGCTTCCTTTCAGTGCCAATGTTACGGTGAAAATACATGTATTACCATGCAATCTATCTGCAGTAGTACATAATACTAATTTGAAAATCCTGATTTATTCTAAGACTCTCCTTTTGAAATCTCCTGTTTTTCTATCGTTTCTGCTCTCTTCCAAATGTAAAATTTTTGCATTATTAATATCAGTACGGTGATCATATAAATTCTGGGCTGTCTTCAGTTGTACTATCCTATCAATAGGGCTCATTTTTATTCCTCTATCCAAACTGGAACTTCTTCTCCACTGTCTTACAGTTCTAAAAGAGCAATGAATCCAAATCGATCGACAGCAGTTGCACTTGCTATTAACTCATTGCATCCATCAAGGACCTGCAGGCGTGGATAAAATCCCGCATTTCGTTGTGAAGGGCCTCAGTCCATATATTCTTGATCCTACCTGTTCAATTCCATCTTTTCTCAAAGAATGTTCCCAAGTAGATGGAACATCCTTTGAGAGAGTGTTCCCCACTGAAGCGTGGATGCAGTGATATTCACTGCATCCACTCTGACATCGTGTAAAAACTATTATAGGAATCATATAGTCTCGAAACTTGATACTAGACATGTTGGACAGACAACTTGTGTAATCGAGACCCGCTAATATTAGTAAAATCGGATAAATGCTAACTTATTGTGATTTTCTCTTGTAGAGTATCTGTGCCCTCATTTTGAATTTAAAATCAATGGCGTAAATTTAAACCAAATAGAAATAGAGTAATAAATATAAATATTATAGGAATAATAAATAATAAGTCAACAAATTCTCTTACCTGAGATATTTTTCAGGAATAACTGCATCCAGGTATGATGTAATTAGAATAGTATTGAAAGACTTGCCTAGAGATAAATAAATCTTGTAAGAGGACGAAGGAATAGAAGCAAGCTTTGACCCTAAATCCATGCATGGCAAATAATTTAAAGTATAAAGGGAGATGAATTCCCGAAGCTTGATTGGGGCTTTCGTTTATACCATCTTCAAAGGGGAAGCGAACACGTGTAGAAGGGCGTATTTATAGCTCGGGAACGTTCTATTGCCGTATTTCAAAAGTGTGGTGGGGTGTGTTTCAATAGACAAAAGGAAGAGAAGACGGATAGAAGGAAATTCCCGTCCCCTCGTATTTCACTAATAGTTTGGGAATTTGAAAATTTAGAGATTTAGAACAGCTTAAAGGTTTTTTTTTTTTATTGATGAATAATGAAGTATCCTGGATACTTCATTATTTAGCGGGTCTCGACTGCATCCACGCTGCTGAAGCTACTGGAATAAGTCCTCCTAACGCAGAGTCCTCGTGGATAGCACAGTTGGTAAGCTCGCCGTTCTCCTCACACCTGGTGGAAAAGATGTGGCTCAGTTAGTCGGTCTCAGGCGAGAGCAGCATGGTTTTTTATCGGGGAAACTCGGGTTTGTCGTCCAGCAAAACAGAAAATCGACCACAGAACATGCGCTATTTACAGTCAGTATACACAGAGCAATATGGCCTTAGTCGCTGATGCTTCTAAAATCCTACCACAACAAAAATAGCAACTGTTCTGAAACTCATCTTCGCCAGTGAATATTGGATAATGAAGTAGACAACCCAAACATTGCCTCCCTCTCTAACAAAGGCCCACCAACTTGTCCAGTATTTCAAATCCCACATCTACTTCAAGTGAGAAGAGCACAAGAACAACCTCAACCTGTTATAATGCTCGTTGGCATAATCAACTCCTGTGACTTATGGGACATATGTCAATGGCAACCACCACTTACTCTCACAGCTATTCCATTTCTGCAGTAAAGAATAAAAGGCTGAAAATCTGAGACATATTTCTAGCCGTCCGGGTGCTTTCCATAATAAAAACCTTACAAATGATAAGGACAGCTCTCCTGAAATTTGTGTTAGATCGCAATTACAGGCGTTCGCTGGCCGAACAGGTTCCTCTGTTGTGGCCCCTCCCGATAACTGTAGATATCTGTTTCAAGTTATGTCTCCACCGGTCATCTGAGGCTGAGAACGGAAACTTTCATAGTCATAGATGAACGCTCTCACAAACGAACTGATGCCCAGCTGCATGTCGAACGAAGAGCCTACTTGTATTTAAACATATACTTGTGTACCTGATCGTCCTGTACCTCTCAGAATTTCTGTAAACTACAAATTTCATTTATGTATATTTCTTAATGTAATTACATTTTATTGTCTGGTATTATTTTCACTTATGTGTTATAGACGTTTTATGTAGTCCCTTAACCTTTGTCAAGTCTCTGGCCGTTGCGGATCATATCGTATCTGCGTTGTTTATCAATGATGTATGTAATTCATATCCCATCTATATAATACAGTGCAATACAAATCTTCTTCTGTATTCCGTATTCTTACCTCCTGATTTACCTCCTCATATTCTATAAAGTTTTTGGGATTTCATTTATCCTTCTAAAGCTAGTTTGTTTTTCTTTATTCGCTTAGAGTTAGAACTGTAGAATTTCCCTAAAAAATGTCAAGAATTTTAAATTTAGTTTATTTTAGTTTAATTAAACATTTGTAAATGAAGAAAATCTCGTGTATTTATCTGCACATGTTTAATTTACAAAAAAAAAAAAAAAAAAAGAAAAAAAAGTGCCTTTTCCACAACTTTTAATAACTGTGCATGGTTATCAAACTAATTAATAACAAAGTTTCTATTATCTACAATATTAAATTATTGCTTTTCTCAGTCCGGGAAGGGTTAATTTCGTTATTTTGCGTCCTGTTGAATGTATCGTGTAAGCAATGCGTCAGGTGTGAACTAATACTTTAATTTTAAATTTCATCTTTACTTTAAAGTTGAAAAACTTGTAGCAAAATGCATGTGCTTTTTATAAAAGAGCCAATTTCGTGTGACCATTGTAGCAGGAGCGAGAGTAAAGATGCTAAGGTAATACCATAAGTGGATAGCCATACTCTTCAATCAAATCATTGTAACTAATGAAAGTCGCTGCTTTGCACTTTAAAGAATTCGCACAAAAAGAGGTGAGAACTGAAAAGAACAAAGAAAGTCTTCTCAAGTAAAAGCGTCGGAGTCAATTTTAGCAGATTTAACAGCAACGCACTTGGTGTTTGTCTTTAAGTCTCACTTAGTCTTTAAATGGCGCAGTCCGCAGCGCGAACGGCAATGTATGGATCCATTATGAAGCACGGTGTTAGCTTCTCTCTTACGTGCCGACCTGTGCGTTAGAAGAACTGAAAACATCGCTTTTATAGAGTACTCTAAGAGATTAATCTACGTGGCTTGGCATTTACAGGGAAAAGAGTACAGTGAGTAGGCACGAGACCCTTGGAAATTTAGTGTAATTCCATTCAAGTGCTACCCATTTTAACTTACAAACTTTAAGCAAATAAAGAATGGTGTGTAGCCTGTTATATTCCGCCAAAAGCCGTATTGAATTATCCGAAATCCATTTAGAAATTTCTCTTGTCAAATTCGTTATTAATAGAAACTGATCGGTAAGGCAGCTGAGTTATACGAATTAAATCCATTTTCGCAGAAGAACTTAGCAAGTATTAAAATGAATGCAGATAAACCACAAAATGCAAAATAAGATTATTATTGTTATACTTGTGTTATTATATCTCCCTGATTGGAGGGAGGGGGGTTACACCCCGTGACATGTACTGGTACCAAGTGCACAGGGTGGTTGTTATGTCTGTCTGTTATTACTGCTGAAAACATCCTACAGGTGTTCAATATTGCAACTTTCTCGGGTTCCTTGTAAGTGTTCTCTGGGAGACTTACTGTTACTAGGCTCATGTGGCATCTTTGGCACCATGATGGTGATTGACACGGTGATCGGGATAGTCGTTACTTGTTCCATATGACGCAACTCTTGATCCTGTCTTAGGTCTGTGCACTTCCTGATCTTTTCCTCAAGAGTTTTCTGGAGGTTGCCAGTGTTGGGCACCGCTATGTCGATCAGAGAGGTAGCATTTTCCTTCTTGTTGATAAGGGTTATGTCGGATCTGTAGTGCGGGCTTGTCTTGTCCGTTATTATGGCGGTGGCCCAGTACAGCTTGTGGGTTAGGGTCTCTAGTACGGCCTGGAGTTCGTACTTGTAATGCGATACAATTTTTTTGATCAACTGGTATTTCCTCACTAGCTTCTAATGTATTATCCTGGCTATCTGGTGGTGTTTACGAGTGCACTCCTGGATCACCCTGAGGTTTTGGGTTGGATCGTTTCTGAGGCCAGGTGGCATCGTCGATATCTGTCACTCTTGGCTACTTATTACTATTGAAAATGAGTAAGCTATCCCCTTTGCATTTTATGCGCGAAGAAAAGTGGATTTTATTTTGATGATGGAATGGGCCCATTTGGAGTTTAATTTCGTTTAGACCAGAACTGGGTAAAGCACTATAATCGTACGTAGTATTTTTTTTTTTTTTTTAATGAAAACCCCAAACAGGAACGGTGTTAAAACCTATTGTATTTTGCACTGTGCATAGTTTGCAGGAGATGTAGTGGGATGCTGAAAAACTTTCTCTTAAGACTATAAATGGGTTTCACCACTTCAAGCCTCCTATGTTTTTAGTATTAGTATTTTATTATTATTATTATGTGATAGTATTATATTTTTAGTGTTATATTATATTAGTATTAGTACTAGTAGTTTCGTGCATGGGTTAAAGGAGATTGGGTGGGGGATACCGAAAAAACTGCTCTGGAGGCTAAACATGAATTTCACCACTTCCAGCCTCCAATACGCATAGTGTGATATTGCACCCGGTGATGTGTCATCTACTACCCCACCTAGTGTTAGTATTAGTACTAGTAAGTATCAGCCTATTTTAAATTATGTAGCTGAGGCTTGGATAAGAATCAAAATGATCAAAATTAGAATTTTCATAAGCAGAAATAAGTACGCATGTTTAATTTTTAAGTTTAGTTTTTAACAATTTTATCAACTTGAAAACAGAAATACCCAATAATTAATGTTCATACTTTATATGTATGCAGTTTTTTTTTTTAAATTTATTTTCAGCAGAATTAATAAAAATTTCTGCTTCTATATGTAAGATAGAAACAGAAATGTCGGTGTGAAATTTAATTTCTCAATTTCGTATCCTTATCGATTTTATAAACTGGAAAATGAAAAGTAACGAATACACTCATTTTTATATTTTAGGTTTGTGAGGTTTTCCTTATTTTGTGCAGAACTAATAAACGTTTTAACTGAAAATGACATTGATAAAAAAAACAAACATAATATTTATAAATTTAAAATTTTTAATTAAAAATAAAAAGTTACATATAATAGCAAACGCAACTCAATGTCAAATACTGGTCTATATTGTCAAATACTGCAACTAGAATATGTAGGTTAGTGCAAATGCATCATTTTAACATAGCTATTTAACAAAGTGGTTAAATTAATTAAATTCAGAAGAACAATGCCCATGGAAGTATCTTTACGACACGACAAATCTAAAATAAATTTGAAAATGGAAATGATTATTAGTATCTAACATATACATATATTGAAAATGGACGAGACTTACAGCAGTCTCGTGTTCGCATTTTGAGTCAGACTTCTTTTTCCTTCAATTTCCAGCAGAATTAATAAAAGTTTTGTTTTTAGATCTAAAAAACAGGTGTTGAAAACAGAATTTTTTAAATTAAAAATAACAGTTTACATACAGTACTCAAATTGCAGCCAAACCATGACCCTGCATAAAGGGACAACCACCTCATCCCTGCCAGTAAAGCCTCTGCATATCATCGACAAAACCCCATGAACCACCCGCACCACCCAGGCAGCCCACAGCTACCCCCCACCCTCAGGTCTGTCCCACACTTCACCACCCTGAGCGCAGCACTGCACTCCTTATAAGCCACTCCCGGATCACTGCTACCCATGCAGCATCCTGCATCCACCAATGGCAAGCTAACCCTGACAGCAGTCATGCTTTCACCAAGCACTCCGCCAACCCCTGCACTACCAGCAAATCGAGACACCAAGCTCGACGTACCTTCAGCAACATCACCAATAAACACTGAAAACAAAGAGTACAGCACCGAACGCCTTGGGACTCCACGAACAACACCAGTCCACGAAGAGCAGTGCCATTAGCATTGCTTATTCATGCTGAACACACTACCTGTACAGGAAAAATAAATAATAATAATAATAAGAGAACATCTACATGGAACTCCAGAAAGCCGCGATCATGAACAACTTTAGTAACATAGTCAGAGAGTTCATTTGAATAATAATAATAAGCTCATAACTAATTTTCTCAACTAGAAAGTTCATTTAATATTGAAAGGGACTGGATAAATTCTCTCTGAAAAAAAAATATATATACTGTATATGGAATAAATTAATATGAATGAATACAGTCGATGTCACATAACCTTTCCTTCCTAATAACATTTGGCATAACTCGAGGAGAGTAAATTGCCGAATGGTTTGTAGCTAGTAAACAAATAAATAACATTATTAAAATTATTTTCGATTAAGTTTTGATAAAGTCGGATTGATATTATTTGCTATGTCAGAAAGATTTCCATTGATCTCCAATGTAATTTTCACAATAATCGGGATAAAAAATCGGGAAAAGTTCAGATTTCAAAAGCAGCAGAAACAAAATTATGTTAGTAAAAATGTCTTGATGTGTGTATTACGAATTTTACTACCTTGTACACGAATAAATACATAGAGTTTAAAATGACATTGAAAATTTTTCTTGGAAACAGAAATAAAATCTAGATTGGTGTTTAAGGTATTTTGGCTAAACGCAGAGGCAAATAAGGCCATGAAGGGTATCTGCATTGTTTATGTTAATTATATTTATTCTGTAATATCAATTCTATAATTCCAGACACTGTGGAAGCGATACAGAAACCCCGTCTTTGTTTATGGTAATACCATTGGAGCTCTGCTCGATCCTAATTCCACAATAATATGCATAAATAAAATGACTATTTATTGCCGAATGGGCTAGCTTGTAGCAGGAAATCCCATGCTACAGGCTAGCACGGGCTTCTTCCTTCTGTTTGAGAAAAGGGTGATTTAAAATATGTGTACGTATATATTTAAGCAATACATGTATATGATATGCAGATATTATGAGAATTTAGGAGTTAGAGAAAAAAATATTTGCCGTGAAAAACGTCAAATTTGAAAGTGCATCATGAATATTAATATCGTTCCACCGGCTTCCTCTATTAACAAGACTCTTTTGCGCTTGGTAAGGAGGAATGCGCCAAACCTTTTTGAAATTATGCTAACTAGAAACGTGTTATGGATGCTCAAAGAATCTTGCCAAATCTCTGAAGAGACCTTCCGTGGCGCCTCCGTAGCCAGATGGGCAGGAGCAGCAGTGTGTAGCACACACTTCTCGATTAGACCGGGGTTCGAGCCCGTGCCCACCAAATACGGAGGATGCGGAAAGGTCAGGGAATGACCACCGCATATCCCCGGAGCAATATGGCCTTAGTTGCTAATGCTCCTCTCCAAAAACCAAATAACAAACAGACCTTCCGTGGTACTATCTCTAGTACCAAATAACAAACAGACCTTCCGGATCAGATTCATAGCGGATATTATTAGATTTTGAAAATTTATGTCCCATGTGGTGTAAAATATATTTTCATGAACACTGTCCTGAAAAAATAAGTCAAGTGGAATATTGGCTATTCGTGAGGAATTAGTGTAACAGCGTAGAATCCGATGGTCTCAGTAATTTTTATTAATTAGATTAATTTTGAGTAAAAATAATTTCATTAGGTATGTATGACCTTCCGAAATTCAATTGGCTCTACACTGTCTATATATAATGAGAACAAAGTAAAAATAAAATACTAGCAAAATATTATGAGAAAATATTTAAATGAAAAGCTATGAATTATTTGGGTAATAATTTTGCAAATAAATGTCCAATTCCCGTTTCAGAGAATATAATAACAAAACGACACTAATGGACACATGGTCTCCATTATAGTAGAATATAATTAAGCGTCTGCTGTGTATCTATTATATCTTCTGAAAGAAAGAAAACTATGTTTCATAGAGAGGCTAGCATGCCTCAAAGAGATATATAGAAAAGTGAAAATTTAAACAACTGAATTCGATTTGAATGAACCTGCTTATATTTCAAAACAATGCTCTTAAATATAGAAAAAAATACTTATCAAGTGTAAATGATTTAAAATTACTCAATGTATTGTACCCAGTTATAATTAACTCACATCTTAAATACAATATTCAAATTCATTCCCAACACAGGCGCCGCTCACGTAGCTGCTCCCCTCATAGTGTGAATTCGGAGTCTCACGGTTCATCTTTTATATCACACTTCATACTCACTCTATGAATTTCATAGTTCATGTTCAAACACAAGCTCTAAAAGTAAAGTTTTCAAATCTAAACGCGACACGTTGATCATATTTTAATGCTTCCTAGCGATCGTGAAAAGATGATCGTGCCTTTGTGAGCTGCTACAATCGTTAGTTGTCATTTTTCCAATTTTTCTCTTACGTGTTATGCTACTTTCAGAAGTGAACATTGTGAATGCGAGTGACAAAATGAAAGGCGGAAAAATCTGAAGGCAATGGATGTGCGAAGCTTACAGAAGTGCGATGGAGCTTCAGTGTCATAGTGCGCAAGCCTCAAATCTGAGTCAACAGCGCGTACAATAATAAACGATGAAAGAAAATAATCAAAGATGGGGAAACAAGTACGTAATATGATTTCAAGTTCCTCAAATATTATAGCCGAGGGGCTAATTTTTGATACCATCGCATGAAAGTGTTATTGCAGGGGAAAGCTATAAGTGCAGACGGAAAGCAACAAAAATATTGTATCTTGACTAATTTCCTACAAATGCGGGCAGTCACTTCATCGAAAATTGGATTTTAAAGTCGATGAAGCACGCAGACCTGTTCTAGAAGAGATGCATTCCGGCCATTCATAACAAAGAGAAGCAGAAACTAAAAATATATAGGAAGATCTAGAGCGGATAGGTTTCGTCTGATTTTATTGCTGATGATACCTTGCTCATGCACCACGGCGAAAATCACAGGGAATTTTAACAAGTTTTTTATTTAAGTTATGTGGAGAAAATGTAAGTGAATGATTTAGCTCTTCTTCGCGAGGTACAACTAGAACAACGAAGTTTTCATGGGATTTGAAAATGCTGCAGAGCAGCCCACTAATCTTGATAACATTGGCTCAAATGTCGAATATATATATGTATATATATATATATTTCCCACAAACAGTTCTGATGAAAGTACGCTGTCCAGTATATTATTGCATGCAGAGTCATTATGCAATGAACAAGCTTGTATCTGGGACAAAAGGTAATGATCAACATTACCTTTTGCTCCAGAATATTGATCTTGTATGCCTCTTGGAAGGCATGCAACACCAAAAGGACTACCGATAGCATTGTGTCTTCGTGTAAAACAAATTATACGAATTATAGCGAAAATCATGGCCAGAGGTGGTCCAGAACTATGAAGATTTTGAGGCAACGCCACTAGAAACTCGCAAATCAATTGAATTCAAAGTGGTAGAATCCGGCAAGGTTCATGATAATATGGAAAAGATTACTGACGAGCTGAGTGAGCTCACTGATTGAGGAGACAATGGACGAGACTCTTTGGAAGAGCAAAGGAAACAGAAGCAGCACTGGATATCGAAATGACTAAGGCAGAACTAAAGTAACACCTTTTTATCAAAAGTTTTTATTTTATTTTTATTTATTTAGCGGGCTGTGATCGCTAATGTGGAAACGAATGCGCCTTTAGTAGAAAATTAAGTTTTCTGCAATAAACCTATATAAAGAAAAGCCAGCAAACAGGATTTCCAATGACTTTTCTTAAAAAGCCATTTATTATCAAAAAACACTAACAACTGCGCTGTCAGACTATAACCTCACGTTCAAGAAGCTCGAAAGCTTCTTGAATTTATTAAATTCAAGAATCTTCTTGAATCTATTAAATCATATTTATAAATAGCAATCTTTTATTCTTATTTTTATTATTTTATTTTTCACTTATTCTTTACTTATTATTATTTATTTATTTATTTATTTTATTTCATATTTTTAAATATTTTTTTTTGCCTTGTGCAAGGCAGTACGTTTTGGTCCGCCTCCTCGTGGCGTGGACGAGTACTGGCAAGCAGTTTTCCTGTTAATCGATGATTTATAGTAGTGACCAGAAACAACTAAATAACGCACACTGCGCAAACATAGCACTACACTCATTTCTAGTCAATTTACCGAGTGCTGTGTCATCAGAGTACCAAGGCAGAGTTGAACTAACCTACAAGGGCCACCCTACATAAAACAAAATTCATTTCCACGTTAGCTTATAAAGTTCCTCATTAAATATTTTTGACAATGTCAATACTATTTCTATTCAGGGCTAAAATAATGAAGAAGTGAAATGATGACATACTCGGGATTATGTCCATTCTTACAGCAAGTAAGTCTTAAAATGAGTACCATATAAACAAATTCGACGTGTATTTTAAAAGGGCACGATGCAATAAGCAAAGGGCTGTAGAGCATCTCATTAGTATTTGTGCAGAAGGGAAAGACATGGTAAGCAGTAGATGGGGAGAAAAAGCGGGCAGGTAAAAATGTCATCCTTTATTCGGCTCAGAGCTTTAAGTCGGTTCCCGTTTCATAATGAAAGTATGGAGTCAAACTTCAATTTTTAGACTCGAGCATGAAACATACGAGATATCCTTGTTCTTGAAAAATTTTGTCGGTGTTAGTTATAGTTATATGTAATCTTGTAGTTTATGTACTAAAGGAATCTTTACTTTATTTTATTTTCATAAAAAGTCCCATTTAATACCAATCGCCAGCTGTTTGTAGTTATTTTCCCTTCATTCTGAGCAGCACGTCCCTATTTTCCCCTCATTCTGAGCAGCCTGTCCCTGTGGACGTCCATAAGTAGTAATCCGCTTCTCTCCAACAACACGTGTGTTTGTTATTTCACTCTTTACTCGAGTACCGTGATAACTCTCAAGACAGTCAAGGTTAACGAGAGACTGTCAGAGAACAGCGTTTCTGCTGCCCGTTTGTCATCACTCAGTTTCATTGAGCAGATGAAATACTGCAGAACATTGTAAATGCTCTATGAGCCATTCTGCAAGAACAATTCATCCCACAAAGCACGAGATGAATTGTACAACGTACATCTCATATATCTGAAAATCCTTTTACTACTGAAAGTTTTTCAAGCTCATCAGTGTGAATATTAAGAAGGCAGATATAAAGATCACAAAATATTTAGACATGGGAACTTTGTCTGGCTTCTTGGCTGATTATTGGTTAATTATTGGTGTGTGTGCTGTGAATTTCTTCTGGGTATTCTTTTCTATTGAGAAGAAATTCACAGCACATAATAACAATTTTCCAGTTTGTACTTCGGGACGACTAATAGGATCAGAGGAGTTTGAAGTGATTTAGGAGTTGTGTAGCATGTTAGTCGCTATAATGATAATAAGAAATAGATTACTAGTGCCACCAATTCTTCTTACGGAGTATAATTGAATGCATTGTTCCATGAGTGTCTAGCAGCCATATTAAAGAAATTTCATAGCAAATAGCTGCGAGGTACAAATGAAATTTCATAGCAGATAAGCAACCGACAACTAATGTGTAATATGGCTTTATCACTACATACATCAACTGTGGTTCGTAATTTGTAAAAACATCAGCACTACATGTATTAAATTATACTGATTAACGTAATAAACAGATGATGCATTCTTTTCTTTGTTTCATTACCTACTGCGTATGCTAGCAAATCTCCCAGTAACCACGCGCTGTGGATGATTTGTAAAAATGCAAAAAATGATTGATCGTACTTTTCTGTTAACCAAACAGTGTGCGACCATGCTCGAGACAGGGCTGAACTTCGGCAAACCTTGCTATACATTACTAATATCGGACACACCTGTAATTTGAGTACACAAGAATACACCTAACGACGAGTACACACAATCGATGGACGTCATGAGGTTGTGGAATATCAACATAGAACAGTTACCTCAGAACGATTCGCTGGCACTATGAAAACTCTTTGAAGTAAAAAGTAAAGGCAAATATACGTATCAACACTACCTACAACTTCATTTAGCTCATGTGCATCCCTCAGCTATTTCAGTATTAGATATAATACTAGCAAATTAATAAATAAAACAGCAGACTGAACGCGTAGATATAAGGGGCATCAGAACCCAGATTACACTAAACTCAGCCCACTCAGTGGCGTCGAGAGGAGGGAGAGCTTGTTCATATCTGTTATTTAAAAGTTATAATGTGGATGTTGTCCAGTGAAGTAGTTTCCACTGGGATGGGCAGGGGCCCGTGTAGCCTTTAGACGTTCCGGTACAAAAGAAATCAGCAGGATTTGTTTTAAAAAAAAAATAACCGAGAGGACACGCTTTGGTTGCATTGCTGATATGAATCAAATTTCAACTTAGTTGTAAAAAGTGAGGTAAAATGATCTCAGTATCAACAGAATTAAGCATCAGTAAATGTTCTGTTTATATTCCGGGATGACCTCATTAGGTCAGAGGGGCTTACAAGATGAAGAATAAAAGAAACTGTTTTTATTATTTTTCAGTTCTGAAAGTACGGCCCAGGAGTTATGAAATATCCTGCGTGCTAAGCGGTACCGTGTGAGTGGGCAAATAACAGTACATAGTTATGCACGCCGCGTGTTCGAATCCACGAGATAGCACAAAATACAGATATTCTTTTAGGCTCCTGATCCTACCTGGCCATCTCGGAATATACACAGAAAACTTTATTTTGTTATTCAGAAGAGAAATTTGCAGCCTGTTTCGCAATTCACTCTCCGAATATCTGGTCTCTTTTTGAAATAGCTTATCTTAGTTGCAGCCATATGTCCCTGCATCGTTTTGCACTTAGTGGATTTAGAACTTAGCGTGGCCACTTTTTTATTTTAAATAACAAGCGAGAGCTTGTGTGTTGAGCTTCTCCTGACAGCACATATGTTTTCAGTGGAAAAAAGATCAAGTGGGACCAATAAAGTCACTTGAGTATTTTCGGAAATGCTTTAATACATAGCGAGAAGATGTCATTTTCACCTCAATATCTTTCGATGACTATTACTAAGAGTATATTACCATTACTAAGGATAAATTAATATTTCCCTCCCCAAAAGTGCCAAGCGGCCTCTGATTTTTTTTTAGCACTTCTATGAAGAATTTCAATCTAGATTATCATCAGACTAGTTCTTAAATACTTACTTGTGGAGTTTATTATCATATAATAGGGTAAACAGACATTGCAGTAAATGAACAATTAAAATGTTTCCAGATACTTGTTAATTATCCTCCACCAGTAGTTATGGCATCACCACTCTGATTAGATACACCGGTTAGGTTAGATTTACTGCTATATGGTGACGTCATAACTACTGGCGGGAGGATAGTTAACAAGTATCTGTTTTTCGTTTGAAGGAAGGTTGAAAAAAAAAACAAAACTTCAACTTTATTGCCGAATTAGTTTAACAAATTTAGCAATGGCAAAATTTATTAAATCGATGTTGCTAATACTGACGTACTTGTGAATTAACTGACGCAAAACACTATTCAAACGCGATTAAACTGAACTTCACTTTTCGAGACTAGAATTCCGAAAATAAAAAAAGTTCCATGTTCCATCCATAACAAGGAAACGTAGGCGTGATTTTGTTTCACTTTGGTCTTTTTTAATTATAAAAAGATGGATCATCTTGAGAGGAGGATTTTGTTTTGAAAATACTGGCGACAAAAATAAAAAATATTACTAACATCGCTGAAGCAGACAATAAATGAGCCTGAAATACACAAATATTTGAGTGTTTAAAGTTGGCTAAAAAGTTTGAACGAGTAAAGTTTCCACGATACACCCCAATGTAAACCTATAAGCGATAAATAGGGTTCGTGTGTGTTAAGTAACTAGGAGGAAACCAATAATTAAAACGTTCTCTTTCTTCCCCCAAAGGAGTTATCAAGAGAGAATGTGCTTTATTACATATGAAAGAAAACTTTTCAAACGTCAGCGGTTTCCTTTTTGATTCCTTCGGTCTGTTTCCCTTCGGATGAGCCGACATACAGAGACACAATAAGAAGCAACATCGCAAAGAACTTCCTACCTTTGGCGGCGAGAACGAACATCAACAAACAGGCCAACATCCTGAGGTGATATCCAACAGCCTCAAAAACACACACACCCCCTCACGTCTGCACGCCGCAATACTTCCCCCGTGACTACGAGCTGATACAAGTGGTTGTAACGCTGTGATCACGGTGAGAGATCGTGGCGCCATCAAGCGAATATCGGTGACAACGTGAAGGATTTAGTTGAACTTTCGTCACGAAAGTTCTGTTCATTAAGCAGCAGTCGTTTATTGGAAGCAGCAAGCAAAACAATCTGATAGCCGAATGCACACAGGGACAGTTTCACCTGGTAATAAATATTATATTAATAACTTCTCCTCCAGAAACAACTTTAAGTAACATTCTAAACAAATTGTTACACATCCATTAATTTTCCTTTATCTCTTCCAGTGAGCAAAATTACTTTCGTCATCTCTCTCTCTCTCTCTCTCTCTCTCTCTCTCTCTTTCTCTCTCGCTCGCTCGTTTTTTCTGTCTGTCTGAGCGTGTGGATCATAATAAATTGACAAAATCAGAATGGAAATAATTCACCCGCATGATCCAAACACACCAGTTTAACATATTTAAGATAAGTCAGCATTTATTTTAACAGCTTGGGTAATCAATAGCATTCCCATTAGAGGCGTGATTTATCTGTCTCTTGACAGTTCTTGAGTTTCAGTGGGACTATAACTTCGGAGCCGCGCACACATCATAAACTGAGGAGGCATCTGTACGAAATTCATATTTTCTATAATTGCGGATATGGAGTTTTCGGGCCCAGAAACTGTAGAGCGTAATTCGAAATTACTCAGAAATATCCAAAATCTTTTTCAGTAATCTTCTCACTTTCTGCAGTCTCATTAATATGCCTATTCTTGAAACCAAAAAGGTATTTTCCTACTGGTCCAAGAGGAATCATTAGAATACAATACAGTAGACTCTCGATTATCTGGGTTGCGGATAAATGGGGTTGATACCGTCAACAGATGTCTGTCAGTGTAAGTCGGATAACCAAAAGAAATACGTGAAATCCGCTACAGATGTTTGTTTGCGTTTTGTAATTTTTTTCTTAACTTTCTCGGCCACCTTCACCTTTTCTTTCCTCTGACTAGCCTCATCTTCACCTTTTCTTTCCTCTGACTAGCCCATTCTAGACTTATTTCGATATTATTACACTTTTGCTGCTGTATTAAGTTTAACTTTCTTCTGTGACTTTTTTATTTCTTTTACTTTTTAATTTGATATCGTGTGCGTCCATCATGTTAAAAAAAGGAAAATAATTGTTCTTTCTATTGAACAAAAACTTCAGCTCATCAATAAACACAAAGAAGGTGTCAAAGTGTAAACTTTAATGAGTCTGTACTCGACTACGTGGAACAACAAAGTGGCGCCAATCTAGCTGACAAGATGATGCTTCGAAACAAGGATAAAAAGCGAACTCCATTGTCTTCGTTTTTCACAAATTTATACGTTTGTATTAAATTTTATGTCAAATCTTCTCACTCTGTCTGTCTGTCTGAGCATGTAGATCATAATAAATTGACAAAATATCAGAATGGAGATAATTCACCTTCATAATCCAAGCAAAACAATATTTAAGACAAGTCGGCTATTTTAAGCTTGGATAATCAATAGCACTGTCATTTGGAGCGTATAAAAACAGTCGCTGATGAATACAGTGCATGTAAATAAATGTACGGTTTCAGGCGCGTTAACATTCAGGCATACTCGTATATGTATAGAGCACCTATTGTCTTGACCATGTCCGTCCCTTCCCATGTAATAACTGAACTCTCACTAGATATAATTTCATGAAATTTTATACTTTGCTCTTTTAAAAAGATGTATCGAAATAATCTAAATTTCATTAAAATCGGACCAATAGAAATGCAGTAATTATTGTTTCTTTTTTGCTGCGCTGGTAATAGTAATAGTGGCATGTGATGCAAGAAAGCAAGTGTATGAGCATCAGCCATAAAAAAAAAAAAAAAAAAAAATCACTCAACCATTCCTTCTAAAAGTTTGTCCAGTTCCTCCTTGAATTTATTTAAGCTATCAACTTCCACAACGACAGATGGAAGTTTGCTCCAGCAATTAACCACCCGCTAACTAAAGGCAAATTTCCGCACATCTATTGTACAATTGTCTTTCCTCTATTTAAATTTATGCCCCCTTTAGGTTCGTAATCTGAGCAAATGGAAGAATCTTGACGTAGCCCAGTGGTCAGGAGTGAGAGTGCATAGCACGCGTTCCTTGAATGGACCTGGGTTCAAGCCCGTGACTACTAAATACGATAAATATTTGTATTGACGATTTCTTGTAAACTCTTGGATGACTTGGTTGTCGTGTCAGAGTATAAACAGAAAATTTAATCCCATCAGAATTCAGCGTGCTCAACCAATTCAAGGCCTTATACAACTCAATCAGATCAACTCGCAGGTGCCTAGTCCCCAGCCGCTGCAATTTGCAGAATTTAAGCCTCTCTTGGTAAGAGGATCCCTTCATTCCCCTCACCAATCTTGTTACCCTTCTCTGTACACGCTCAAGTAAATCTACATCCTTCCTAAAATGAGGCCTCCAGACCATTGCCTTATACAAAGGGATAATCACCTCCTTTTCCCTGCCAGCAAAATTCCTGTATATCATTCACAAAACCCCATGACTTGCTCTTGCAGCCTGCCTGCATTGCTCAGAAAACTTCACATCTGCCTGCACAATTACTTCTAGGTCTTTTTCATTTTCAACCACCCTAAGTGTAGTACCACACATTTGGTACGTTCCTCTGGGATTACTTCTACCCATATGCAGTACTCTGCATTTGTCAATGTTAAACTTCAGTTGCCACTTCTCAGCCCATCTGCCCAAATTTTCTAGATCCTGTTGCACTAGCACAGTGCCATTACTGTCATTAAACAACCCTGGTTGCCTGTTTAAAAGCCATGTGATTTTCTGCACTGAATGGACATACAAATAGAGTAGATTTATAGTGAATAAAGACAAAACAGAGCGTTTGGATTAAATGCAAGAATACTTGGTGAGTCGTAGGGTAATTTTGGATAATAGTAACCTGCTTGTTTCCAAGAAACTAGAGAAGTAAAAATCATCTTATTTCCGCTTTGCCACATAGGCTATAATGGCTAACTATAAAATGGAGCTATTTGTTGAAAAAGAAAATTCAAGGTTAAAACAGTAAATCGAGATACATAACTAATAAGAGGACAGAGTGAGTATTAAAATGAACGCAAAGTAGTGTAATTAAGGAAATTTGGGAGCAGAAGGCACAGATACCTTTGAGAAAAAATAAACGATTAATAGGTTGCATATTTTTCATAATTTTAAAATCACAGTAAATTCCATTGATGAAATTATAACGATAATGTTATTCTTCCTCAAATTCTAACAAGGCTCATTAGTGCCATCACAGAGTTGGGTATAAACAAGGGGAAGCTTAAAAATATTATTTTTTAATAAAATATATCTGTTGAAGGAGCTGTGCTCTCTTCACCATATTCGGATAGAAGTTGAAATATAAGGGAGAAATTATCTTTATCTCAAGAAAGAAGAGTGAGGATTAGTTACATTTGGTGTTGTGAAAATTAATGAGCTGATAACGATCTTGAAGACCACTCCACTGCACACTCTTGGTAGAGGACTGCAAATATTGAACTGATAAGTCACTATATTGCATGAAATTTTCTTTAAGCATTAGCAGCGACTTCCTGGACTATTTCCCACTTAGGCAGCCATTGATTAAATAACTTCAAGATTTTACTAAGAAGTGGTAAAGAGCTGGACGTTTAAATTTTTCCATAAGAAAGCATTGCGATGGGCATATTGATAGTGGCTGGAGACAGCTGGGGAAAGAAACACTAAGTGCATTATATTACATAGACATTGAAGGCACTGTTTATTGGCCTTTTTAGTAGAAAAATAAAGTGGTAATGAACCCCTTGTGTCTGTTTTTTGCTTGTTTAATTATTACTTGGCTTTCTATTTTAATTGTGCATTCCATAGAACATAGCCAATTAACACAGTCATCAGTGCACAGGGTATTCAACTTTAATGATAAGAAGGATGGGGATTCAAACTTTAATAGAATAGCGGCACGTAACGAAGTAATAAGGAAATTCTGATTAGAACTGGGGCGATTAAGAGGAGTGCCACAGACACCCAATGAGACAACAGAGTATGTTGAGTTTCAAATTGGTTAGGGAGTCATTGGTGCCTCTTAAAGATTGGAAAGTCAGTATCCAAAGAATTTGTATACTCTCTCTAAAGAGTAAACTAGCTTAGGCATTGGGTCTGGTGTACCTGAGAAAGTGTCAATTGAACTTCCCTAGCCTGATGCATCTGAGAAGGAGCTAATAATACGATATGGACGGTGAACAGCATATAGATGATACATTTATTAGGAAAGACTTAACCACTAAGGAAATTTTAAAACAAATTAGGATCTTTTTCAGTGGATATGGGAATATCCTAGTTAAAGATGCTGTGTACGAACATAAAGATACTGTGTGTTTGTGCAACATGGAAAGGGTGATGAGGCTCTAGTGCGCATACCTTTATCTTCTAATCTCAGAGGATTCAACCTCAAGGAGATCACTGCGATGATACAGTTTCGCATGCAATACCTTTATATGAGGCTTTTAAAGACGTTGAGCAGATACCAGCGCGGAAAATGGGATTAATAGACTTTAATGTGCAGACTGATAAATGATTACAATAAAAAACTGCGAGGTCTTTCAAATATAGCGTGATAGGATGGGATGGTGTGTGTGGGACATGAAAGAAAAATTGATTAAAAGAGCAAAGGAAAAAAAAATAAATTGATGTGTTAGATGATAGGCAAAATGAAGAAAGTCTTATGCCTAATCAGAATAATCAAATATCAAATAATCAGGGTTATATGCAGAAATAGGTGAGACTCCCGAAGAATCAGTGGATTCTGGGTTGGTGCGAGTGAGAAGATGGTAAGTGGAAGAAATATGAAGACTCAGTCCATCGACATTAGACATCTCAACGAATGGAGGAGCGACTATTACATTTTGAGGAATCAACCACTTAGTTGAAGAGTGGAACGTCTTAGTTAAGGGCAATGGAACGTCTGCATAGCGAATTAAATGGGGCAAGTAAATCATTTGCCGTAACTTCCAATCTGATACTGCGAAGTTTGCTGACTCTCTAAATAGGAATGTAACCAACTCCAAAAGGGTGTTTATTAAGCCAATTAGGACAGATTCAGGAGTTAAGAAGGTTTTAATTTCCGGCAAAAAAGAAATTATGTGGGAACTCAAAATCAACTCACTTCGGGAGACGGAGGAAGACGTAATCGCTCAAGTTAACAGTGAAGAAGAGCGAAAATGCTAGAACTGTACGAGACACTGGTGAACTCAGGGATAGTGGCGAGCAGAACAAAGGGCACGAAGCCTAAAGTAATTATCTACGATGTAAATTCCTGAGATAAGAGAAGAGGAACTTACAGATGAGATATATACTCGTAACTCAGCAGAGTTGGATATAGCCGCAGTGATTTTGAACATGATTATCGAGTTGGAAAAAAAAAAAGAAAAACTGTCATAAAAAACCTCATCTATTCGTGTGTATAATACACACAGAGAATTATGTCTGCATTAGAAATGCGGCCAGGGATCTTTATTAGATCGAATTATCGTAAATATATACGATTTTATTTATTTAGTCGGGCACAGAGCACCGTACACGTAGTGAAATTGCGTATCTGTAAATTGCGCGTTTTCTCTGGTCGGATGGCTTGTTTTCCTGGACGGAAAACCTAGATTCCGAGGGAAGAACCTTGCTATATTTATCTGAGATCGACAAACTCAGCCACGGAGTGAAAATATCCCATAAAAATTTCTCGCGTCATTGACAGGATTTGAACCAGTCTTTCCACCCGATGTGAGGAGGAAAAGACTGGTTGATTACAACCACTGTGCTACACGCGAAGACTGATTGTTGGGTTAGGTTCTCGAGACTTAACAGGGATGGAAGAGGTAGCAACTGGATAATTGAAAGTTCCGTGAGAATTATGCCTACATTAGAAACCTGGCTAGGGATCTTTATTAGATTAAATTATTGTAAATGTAAACGTTTTTATTTAGTGACTCTTTGCTATTTTATGGGCACAGAGCACCGTGGCTGCAGTGAAAAAACTTGTGTATACTGCAGTAAGAGAGATAACAGTTCACTTTGTGCCAGCAGTTTGCGAGCTTATTTTAATTCCTCTCGTTCTATATCGTCTAAAGCATGTCCAAGTCATTTGTAAGTCCTGAAACAGGTAAAGAAATATACGGAACAATAGGATTGATCTATTTAATTCAGCGCTTTCAAAAAACAAGGGGACGAAAAAGCAATTGGGATAATTTATCGTCGCTATCTGTTGAAGAAGCAAACCAGATCCTAGTTGAGCAATTGAGACATATCGCCACGATCGGAGCGTCTAAACAAGTCAGAATTACTGAGAGAACACAGCGGTGGTTCCATTCGGATATGAAAATTGCCTTTAGAAGTAAGCAGAGGGCATATAGAAAATGGTTAAAATCGAGAAGCAGTACAGACCACGAAACCTTTAAAAGAGAGAGAGCTCGTTTCCTTCGCTTCAAGAGAGGAGCACATCAACAGTATATATTATCCCAAATTACAAAAACCAGGAGAATTTTCCCAAAGCGCAACAACTATCTCAACATGGATGAAAAGCTATTTGAGGAGTGGACTCGCATTTCTTTCGATCATCAAGATGCGACCACTGAATTTTCGCCCCTACCTAGTGTAAACCAGAACTCTTTCTGCCATGGATGATGTTATTATCACTAAGAAGCAGCTCATTGACGCCATAAATGGCCTGCCCAACAAAGCTACTAAGGGCCCAGACGGTATACCGCTGTTTATAGTTAAGGTGTGCTCTGTGTACATAATGGATCTCTTCTCTTAAACATCTTCCAGAAGATTCTAAAGACAGGCACCATACCGGAAATCTGGAAATCTTATTATGTCAAACCTGTCCCTAAAATTGGAAATCCCAAGATGCCTAAGGACTTCCGTCCGATCTCCATAGGATGCACATTATTAAAGATATTTGAAAAACTCATACACCCAGTGATTATTCAACACTGTTTTGCTCACCGACCACCCTACCTCCACACAGTCCTGCACCATAGGTCCACGACCTCTAATCTCCTCGATACTCTCTTCAGAGCACAAAAAGCCTTGAATTACAGACATAATCTTCTTCGATATGAAATAGACATAATCTTCTTCGATATGAAATCTGCCTTCGATACTGTCTCCATTCCTACTCTTATACGCATCTTAATAGAATATTTCAAAGTATCTAACCAAATTGTCAGCATTCTGAAGTCCTTACTACAGCGAAGACACTTAATTATAACCAACGGAACTCACCAGAAAACAACTTATGCAACGAGGGGTGTACCTCAAGGTGGGGTGATGTCGACAACCCTCTTTGCAATCCTACTTGAACCATTCCTCGCAAAAAATCCAAATTTTAGTTCCTTCGCTGATGATCTAAAATTCTTTATCAATTCAAAAGACCCCAAACAGATACATGAAATTAACAATGAAATCTCCAA
Organism: Mastigoproctus giganteus; assembly: GCF_048544385.1. Classification (NCBI taxonomy): domain Eukaryota; kingdom Metazoa; phylum Arthropoda; class Arachnida; order Uropygi; family Thelyphonidae; genus Mastigoproctus; species Mastigoproctus giganteus. The sequence goes on along the minus strand of NC_143576.1, from coordinate 44,682,065 downwards.
GCAAATTCAACAGTTAATTGACTTTTTACAGCGAGCTGGACTCCAACTCAACAATGCCAAGTCAGCGCACATTACAATCACAAAGCGGAGGAAGGTCAAGAATGACATTCAAGTTATGGTTATTGGTGAGTCAGTCCCCAAAGTTTCATTTCATACTGACCTGGGACTAACGTGGGATGAAGACTTAAATTTCGAGAAACACTTCCTAAAGGCAAAGAAGAAGACCTATGCTGCTTTCCGGGCTATCCGCCAAGAGCTCGCAGGCTGTCACAACACGAGACTGATTGGACAATACATTAATAGATGTCTCACACCCATATGCCTCAGAAATCTGGTCCTCTGCATCTACCTCTCGATGTAATAAATTTCTATCAATGGAATATTGGATTCTGCGGTGGCTGAACCGTCTGGGAGGGAACCCCTTCACAATCTCGAAATCCATTCTCCTAGTCAACCTAGGCATGACCTCCTGGAAGCTCATTGTCCTAAAAAAAAAATCTGTCAACGCTTACCAAGCTGCTAACTCGCCATATTGATGCCCCATCAATAAAAGATATCATCGCACCAACAAGAGGAAGAAATAGAAGCCATCCCCCACTTAGGATGAAGCTATCAAACTTGGGCTCGCTAAAAGGAATGTTCCCATGTAACACATTGAACACTTCAACGCCTTCTCCATTGATCCGGTAAAGTTTGAAGTCAACAAAACCTACAGAAGCCAAATTATAGACCAAATCTGAACTAAATTACCAGGATTGCTGTGAAAATTAAGCAGTTTTTATTAGAAATTTGATGATATGACCAAATAAAATGCAATAATGTAATGAATAAATAAATCTGTTATGTTAGTTACTGATAAAGAAGTCAACCTATGTATTTAACTCTTCAATTATCAAGATCTATGTTAATTCAAAGGGAATACATTTAGTAAATGTATATATCTATTTAATAGTTTTTATTATGCAATAATTATATTGTAAAGAGCTGAAAATTTGTACAAAAGTGTATAATGTATATTTTATAATTTCTGTATACCCTTCTAGCCCACTTGCTGTACAGGGGGTGAACCTTGTGTTAATAAACTGATAGTAAATAAAATAAAAAAAACAAGTTAAAAGCTGCTTGGAATACAAAAATAGCTTACTTCCGATATTCTGTTAAAGTGTATTGCTTGAAACAGTTTGATGAATTTTTTGTTTAGTTGTTAGCGTTCAAATCAAAGTTGATGGTTGAAATGAAAAGAATTATGAACACGTAATGTAGAACAGAAAAAGTATCCGTAGCCGAGTGGGCAGGAGCGGGAGTGCAGTAACACACGCTCTTTGAGTAGACCGGGGTTCAAGCCCCTGACTGCTAAATACGGTCGATCTGCCAACCCGCACTGGACCAGCGTGGCAGATTATGGTCCATTTCCCTCAGCATGAATTGTTGAGGAGGCTTCCATCCTGCAGTGGGTTGATAAAATGGCTGCACTTTACTTTTTGTTTTTTTAATGTAGAGCAGATTTCTAGTGACTAATTGTGAAGTGGATTGCTTGATATGAACGGCTCAATCCATTGAAGATAAGAACTGAATGAATAAAATTCCCCTGTACCTTAAGAAGACAGCATAGTTCTCCCTTAGATAAGTTCTTGATTACATGGATTTTGATTGGACAGTTCTTGAAGACAGACGGTTCTTGGTTAGATTGATGCTGTCGGATACCCAAGTATTCACTCCAGATAGCTTCAGGTTTCCCATTACAAGATTAAAAACCGCACAAATTTGTAGTAGTGCTGGACGGTTCCCACAATTAGTTGTTAAAATTTGTAGTGTTTATGACAGTGAATTTGGGGAACCCTCTGGTCCTACAGGTTTGTTCTGTAAGTTGTTAATCACCTTTATTAAATTCTCTCTAGTTCCCTCTGTATTGTTAAAGGTGTCAATGATGCCGGGGAATAATTTTATGAACGTTAGAAATTTTTGAATGTCAGGCTGATTTGTGGAAGGTCATATTGCCCACCTATAGAAAATTTTGCTTTTCTAATAAATGAGTCAGTATTTAGCAGAACTGTTTTGGACTGCTTCAGTCTACTAAAGGGCACGTTATAGTGGTCGTGTTTATTCATTCGAAAGATAGCAAGCTCTTTCCCATTTGTAAATGATATTAGATTTACACAATTTTTTTTTTTTTTTTTTTACTTATATTTTCTTTTTCTAGGAAAAGCGATTTTAATATGTCTACTGAACTACGTGCTCGTTCTCTGAGCGATGCTAATTCTCTTGGTGCACCCTTGAATAAGCTCAACAGCCAGCCTTTATAGCGTCCTTCATTGGCGTTGTGTACGAGTTGAGGTGGCGAAAGATAACCTCTAGTCTGACAAACTTGACTGATAAGGCAATTATGGTGTCATGAGACCTTGGTGGTAGAGCACCCTTGACTGACACGACACTGCAGAGGAAATTCTATTAGTATTAGTTTATGATCAGATTGGAAATTGTAATTTTTCAGTATACGAGTAATTCTAGGGAGATTGTGACATGAAATATCAAGTTCTTGATCATCTCTTATTGGTAATGTATTGTCTTGTTCTTTCCCGAGAGTTTCAAACATGCCATCTAACTTCTTTATGACCTCTGCATGCCTCAGAGTAGGCAGGCAGAAGCGAAGTATTTTTGCCGAAGCTGCAACTCCGTTCTATTGCTGTCGTTGAGATCGTCAGAAAGGCAATCGAGACAGATTTGGGAAAACTGATTTTTTGAAACGTTGTGCTTATTGCTTTTTCAGTGCCTGACTCGCTTTTACGTATTCTAATTTTTTGAAATACTCAGCGTTAAGAAATACAAATGGCTTCACCCGTCCTCCTTCGCCCCTTCTGGCTTCTGTTGTTTGCAAGGAATTTGTAGTCTGTGCTTCTCGGAATGATATCGAATGTCCTTTCCTACGTGAACAAGTATTTATTAAGCGTATGGCCATTTATACAGAAAGAGAAGGGTTTCTAAAAGGGGAAATTTTGTTCGCCATGCTCTGTATATTCTGAAAGTGGCATCTCGACTTGGCCGCGATTGGCACAGCTCGTCCGGCCGTCATTGATTGCTCCCGATCATTCCCTTTGAGTAGCCGCTTTGTGTGACTTATCTTCCTCTCTACAAAAGGTTTAACTTAGCATTTTATATTTGTTTGGGCAAGCAAACAATATGATAAACGAAGGGTACGAAAGCTACTCAGTTTTAACATTCTTTACACCAGCTTCAGTTCTGTACTCCACTGAAAAGTGTCTTAATACTGCTTGCTTGTTTGTTTGTTTGTTATTTGGTTTTTAGGAGCATTAGCAACTAAGGCCATATTGCTCCGGGATATGCGGTGGTCATTCCCTGACCTTTCCGCATTCTCCGTATTTGGTGGTCACGGGCTTGAACCCCGGTCTAATCCAGAAGCGTGTGCTACGCACTGCTGCTCCTGCCCACCTGGCTACGGAGGCGCCAACTGCTTGCTTGTGTAGAGGGCGCCAATCTAGAAACAAACACTTTGGAACGTGTCGGAACATCAATGATGTTGATTGGATTCCCGAATTATCGCTAGCGATTGTTGACATCATCCCACATTGTCAGTGGCTCTTTCAAATTCTTCTGTCACTGGGCTATTACTTGTTACCTTTATGGCTGTGGTATACATTCGTTTAAGAAAGTTTTCTTTGTACTGCGTTTTCTCTTCTGGCTTCGGCTGCACAGGATTAGGAAAGGGTTTTCCAGGCCCGGATGATGGGGATATAGCTCCTATTAATCTGATCTCCCCATTAAAGTTTACGGAGCAGATTACTTTTCTGCTGTGATATTATTTTTATTTATATATTATTTTTGAAGTGAAACTTCTTTAGGTGTCCCCAGGCAGTTTTCACCTGGGAGTGCCTTGCGTCCGTGGATTGACAATAATCATCACGAAAATGCGACACGAAATGATTCATCGCCTCCCACGTACCACTGCGAACCAGGCACGCACAAGCGACGCTTGACGCAATCTATATTGGCCGTGGCCGCGCTGTAGTACCACTACAGCGCGGTCACGGTGTAACTCGCACGCGTGTCGCGTTTACGTTTTAAATCGCTATATCTCAGCTTCTAGCAATTCGATTTTAAAAATTTTTAAAAAAGAAAAGAAATATTTCTTTCGTCATTCTCTACCGTATTTAATAAATTTTGACGGAAAAAAAATTCTCTCTCTCTCTGTTTATCTGCGTTATCTGGCTTTATCCTGATTGGTAAAAGTTATATCACTGATATCCAATCTGTTTAATTTGGTTTTGAGAGTCATTTTCAGCATTTAACTTGGCTTACGTTAAATTACGTTGTGGAACCGTTCACCGACACGCAAGTTGGGATGACTCGAACGTACTACAGAAAATTTGCTATAAGAGAGAAGCAGCAATACGCGAAGAACCGCGGCTCTAGTTCTCACTGATAATAATAATTCAACTTTTAATTTAATTTGGTAGTAATTCTATTCAATATAAAAAGGATTTCACCGTCATTCACTTTTAATTTCAATTCCTTAATAAAATTACTTCATTTTTTTTTTTTTTGCTTTTAGTTGATTTTTTAAAATTATGCTAATTACGAAGAATTCAGTTACTTTTTAGTTAGTGATCGTATTTTAAGCGTTACGTGCACATTTGTATGAACCTAACACGATCAATATGACATCAGTTGAAAATTAACGGGACCTGTCATCGTTCTTCCTTTAAATGTTCTTGCATACACTGACTACACACAAAGGTAAATAATATAATATATTTAATGAACTATATAATGGAGAACGGTAAATACAGTTCAAACAAGATAAAAAAAAACAGCAACTATCTATTAACTCAATCTATTCTTGCTGAGCTCTACCAGTGCGAGTAGCATGGCAAACCATTCCTCCGGAATGATCTTCAAAATACTGACCCTTCACACAGTTCTCGACTATGCACATGGCATCGCATATTTTTATCTTCTAGCCGAAATATCGTGAAATAAAGGATTCGCAACCACCCCATCGTGGAATGTACTCTCTCACAGTATGACGAGCGTTGGCATGTTCAATATACAATGATCTTCTAATAGTCGATGTCCTGTTTTCAGATTCTGATTAATTTTTGTTTCCTTTCTCCCCCACCTCTTCCTTCGCCTTTTCTTTCTTTTCGTATTTTTTTTCTTTTTCTTTTTCTTTTTGGTTGTGCATGATCGTGTCACGATGGTGCTCCATACGATGATTTCTTACGCATCACATGACGGTATGCTATTTAAACTGATATCGTGTCATAGACTGAAAGAGGAACCCTCTCTCGATAGCTTATCTTTATATGTGAATTTTATTATTTTTAACAGTTTATTTTTATCATTTCTTAACTAGATCATGTTTTAAATGTATTTACCATTCTCCATTTCGGTAGTTCATTAACTATTTCATTTCATTTCATTTAAATTTATGTTAGTCAGTGAATGCAATAACATTTTACTGCTGGTTCCTGACGCAAAAGACTTTTTCTCTAATAGCGTCTTACCTTTAGGTTTTAGTTGTATTTCATGCACACAGAAAGAAACCTGTAACGGTCATGATTAAAAGAGCCTCATAAGGAACTGTGTGGTGTTTTGTAAGAGGACTATTATTCCAGAAATGATGCAACGTTCGAAAAGCACCATATGACCTTTCATAAAAATAAAGTAAACAGTGATATCCTGAAAGTTTCTTCAGATTGGAAAAGAAAGTCCAAGCATCAAACAATTCCTTTCTCTAACAAATATTTTTTCGTTCGCTGGTGAGTAGAATCCTTTTCCTTCATTGCCGGCTTTCGTAGGGACAGCCAAGAGGAGATAGAGAACAGTATTTCAACAACGAAGCGATGAGAGTTAGAGAAGTCGGGAGTTATTGTCAGTTATTCCTGCTTGTTAAATTAAAGATAATTTCGCAAAAATTCCAGGCATATTTCTACATACCATATCTGTAAATGACTTACGGAAAGCTGAGCATTACTTATTTTCCTTTGACAGTGAAAATATTTTAAATGGGGATGCTGCTGTTTTAATTAGCTAAAGATATTGGCTATTTTTTTCTATAGCTGATTTGTTGTGATAACTGATCATCTCACTATCTTGATGTTGAATAAGCCGATATTGCTACACATATTCATCTAAATTTCTTTTCCAGATAATTGTATCGATTTTTACTTTTTATATATTTTTTTTATTGTTGCGTTTGACATTTTATGATCTCTTGACACTTCTTTGGTTAGGTTTCCTTTTATTCCAAAAATTAATGACCCAAAATATTTGAGGTTTCAGGTCATCCGCATATGAGATAAGATCTCGATTAACTGATAAGCAGAGGTCCAGCATAATGCAAAAAGTATTGCGGAGATGAAATCTGTATGTATAACTACTCACGAGATAGTAAAAGGCATTTGTTATTCAGGATTACTGTCAGCACTTTTATTATGTTAACCGTTACATCAGAGCAAGGTTCCAAAATAAGGAGACCATGAATAGAGGCCCGATCATATATCAAGGAATCCTAAGTTGAATTGGAACATGGAGCTGAAGGCTCTGTGGTTGCGGAAGAGAAATCAAGGAGGTTGGTGACTTACCAGCCACTGTAGAGAGGATTGGGGCCGGGGATAGAGGCTTCTAAGAATACAGAAATATTGTATGGTAGGTCTGCCTGTTTTGTGGGGTGAAAATTTGAGATGCTGTGAATAAAAAATGATGCACTCCCCCACCTGAGATCGATTAACTGTGCGGATATAAAATATTCCCTCTTTTAAATGGGACTCGAACTGGCAATCAAAGCTGTCTAATTTGCCTTATGACTTGGGTCCACCCGGATATATATGTACAAATTTTGAACATTTGTAATGCTGTCCCAGTTCTTTCATACAAAACCGCATCAAGTACTTTGTGATGGAAAAAAGCCAGTCTGTGTGAGTAATGTGAGGTATGTGTGATTAGTGTATTGTTCGTGTTTCAGACTGGGCTTTTAGTTACTGGGGGGGGGGGGCACGATCATCAGGAAAACAGCTTCCCACCATCGATCCATGGAACAATGATGTATGTTATGTTTGGGCAGCACCTGAATTCCGCCTTGTTTCACTGTGAGATATATATTATCTGTAAAAAGCCAAATATCTGGTGTTTGTGACAATAGGGTTGAGAAGAGTACAAACGTATATTTAAGGTCTAAATATATACAAAATAAAATTAAACATTCTTCTACAAGTTAAAACTGTGGCCGCCGTAGCCGAGTGGTCAAGGGCGAGGTCAAGACGTGCACCCGCTTGAGTGGCCGTGATTGAGGCCCGCGTGAATACTAAATACGGTGATGTTTCCTGTATTATTTCTGATCTCTACTGACCTTATGTGGTTGGCACTTCTGGAATATAAACAGAAAATTTATTTATTATTGTGTTAAAACATCGGTTTTGTCTTTTAAGTTATTTAAAGGGGAGTACAGCAACAAAAATTACGCTACTCAGCATTTTTTTTTAAAAATTCAATAATGTTTTCTGCGAAAACATTATTGAATTTCGCAAGGTGTTTCTGAGTCATTTTCTAATGCTGATTTGCTACTTTTGCTACAAAATGCTACTTTTAGCAGAATTTTATATCATGTTGAAAACACTATTAAAAATGGCAGTCTGATAAAAAGTCCACTAAACATTCATCTCTCATTTTCAAAACTGATCTACGATGGGTCAAATTTTTGTTCCTTTGATTTTCTTGCAGCTCCTTCTACTTTAAAATCGCTCTTCAGTATCTCATAACAGTTAGCCATCATGTTGACATTCCACCTCCCTGGTACTTTGTCTTTAATGTCCTGGTGAAAACTCTCAACCTGTTCTTCACTGACGCGTCCTAGATTTTCTGTGTGGTCGATATGAAAGTGTAAAAAAAGGTACCTTGACACTCATATTGCACCCCAGCTTTCTGAAGTTTGCCAACATATTTTTAACTATTTTGTTGAGTAGAAAATGTAAAACTTTGGGAGTTGCATTATGACCACAGAAGCCGATGCGCCAACAACTAACAAACAACAACAACTATATTGTTGTAGTCTGGATTCTTGTTGTTCCCTAAGAAGTTCTCAAACAACAGATCTGAAGCTAATTCATGCCTGCTTTTCTCTTTTATTCATAGTTCCTTCAAAATCTCGGTCCATCATCAGTTTTAAAAATTGCAGAAAAGTTCAACAAAAATACATTGTTTTAGCTTCCCTTGGGTGATCGATGGGAATTTAATGCAAAGGTAGTTGAAGCAAGGACTTTCCTGAGGCAAACCTTTCACAAACTCTTTCATCAAGCACAGTTTGAGGTGTAAGGGTGGAATGGAGAAGTTTTTTTTTTTTTTTTGGGAGGGGGGTTAGCAGTGGTTTATGAATCACTGGTAAACCCCCAACCTTCTTTGATCCAGGCAACAAACTGCGCCTCTTTGGCCATCCAAGTGCTTACTCCTTGCCGGACAGTTTCAATCACACATAAAGCAAAGCATTTTTCTGTAGCCAGATTGCTGTCCAGGTAATATACCTATCACTTTAAAGTCGCCACAGACCAACCAACCATGTTCTTCATACTTAACATCTGCCAACTTCTTCAAGTTATCATGTGTTTATTTCAAATGCACAGAGTGAGCTACTGAATTTGACCCTTATTTATTTCCATTCTGGAGCAACACGCCTTTGAGATTACAGAGTTTACCGTGGCGGCATACAGACGCTTGTCGATTTGAAAGCAAACATCAAACAGCATGTAGCCAACATTCCCAATGAGATGCTACTCGAAACTGTGTCGCACGCAGTTTTAAGCAAAAGTAACAGTCATCTTCTTTTTACCATTTTCCCATACTCTCAATCTGGTTCGCCAAACTTTATATGGAGCCCATTGTTTATCTTGGTCACTGAATTTTACTCCAAAATAAGCAGAATACCCATTTTTTTTTTTTTTTTTTTTTTTTTTTTTTTTACAAATTCTCGTCGTTGCTTGATTACTACGTAACTTCCACAAATATAACAAAATAAGTTCGAATTGTTCAACCACTTGCGTTAAGACATTTTACTCACTTTTTTTCACGTTTCACAACCTCACAAATAAACGGACTTCACACTGATAAACAGTGCTGCATGCAGCTCTCAAGGTTAAGAAACATTTGCGTAAAGGCAGCGTTGTCAAAATATGAAGATTCAATTTACAAATTCCCAGTTAATCCTAACTTAATACATTCAATAATACTACTCGTGACATCAATTTAAGTGATTTGTGAAAAACGGTATGTGATGGGACAAAAAGCATAATTTCTGAAATCAGCTTAAGAAAGAGTTTAAACAGCTTTTGGTTTACAAACATCGAAAACCTTGCAGGGTACTGTTATTTAAATACACTGTTATGTAGTATGCATTGAAATATAACTACGTCGTAGTTTTAGGCTTCCCAAATTTTAAACTGAAGCCAAAAAGAATGTATATAAAATTAAATCACGAAGTAAAGTCATCATCAAATAATTGTCTGTCAGATAAAAAATCCGCCATTCTGACCAGATTTCAAACTATTACTTTGTAAAGCGTTCACAAATTATTCAAAGGCATAAGCATTAAAATAAAATACTTGCGAATTATACGAAGTTTTTGATTTATTTTTTAATTTTTATTTCAGAGTTCAGTGTAATGTTATTTGTCAGTCTTTATCTGAATATTTGCTTGCACTTTTCAATATTTCAGTATTTTACTTTATGTATCAGTTTTTGAAATTTATTTTTAATTTATAAAGTATACTTTTGAACTTACCAAAAGAATATAACAGATACAACTGTATTACTGCCGTAATCGATTCAACCATGTTAAGAAACACCATTATGTTCCAAAGGCACAGCGAAGCACCTAGAAAGGCAAAAATCATATCTCGAAAAAAAGAAAAATCGTTTTTTTTTTGTTTTTTTTTTTTGGAGAACGTCCTTCACTTCGTTAAGAAACAGGAAAAGAAACAGCTTTCGAGTTTCTCACCAAGAAGAACACCAACACATATATATCTGCCTGTGATCAATGAAATATTTCTTCTCACCCTTTCTACCACTGAAAAACCTGTGGTAAATGAAGTTCAAGGAGGCGAGAAGAATCTTGCGAACAAAACAAAATTCTGAAAGCAGACTACTCACCTTAACAAGAATCTGTTAGTTTTGTGACAGAAACACTAGGATAGGAGACAGTATTCATTCATATCCGTGACAACTAGGGCGATGGCAGGAAATCCCAGTTTCTTGATCTGAATGAAAAACAAAGAATATTTGAGTACAGTGTGGAATGTTGGCTTGAAAATAGAAATGCCTTGCAGCTAGCCTAATGAAGACTACAGCACACGAAGGTTAAACAAGGTGTGCAAACTTGCAGAAAGAATGAAGAAAAAGTGCTGTGTACATCATGAATGACTATTGTTTTAATTTTCTAAACAAACGAAATTATTTAATTTCATTTGTTATGTACTCATCTTATACAGGGTTATCGAATTAAATGCAACTCAGTTTTTAACCTATTTTATAGAAAATAATTATGACACAATCATAATTCCATTTTGAAACTATTAAAGAAATGTGCTGACCCAGCATGCTTTATGGAGGATAATTTTCCGGAGTGTAATCGGAACTTGTAGTTAATCTCTTATCTAGTAACAGAACACTTCTATACAGTACTGCTTTCTGTATCCCTATAACCGTTTAGCTGAGTGAGGCTTACGGGGCATACACGTGTAAGTTTACATACACGTCGCATATTTGAATCCACGTGATGCAACAAATGTTTTTCTAAAATATTTCATTAAAATTTAAAATTAAAATGCACTGTAACGTAGTTGCAAACTCCTGCTTTGGCTGTCAGAGAGTATAAAAAGAAAGTATTTATATTAGGCATGCGGTAAGAGGAAGCAATATTCTTTGGCTTGTTATTAACAAGAATTCGTCGAGCATTAAGAACCTACAAGCGAAAAGTGATCTCAGTGGGGAATATATCGAAATAAATAATAGTGTCAAGGGTTTTAATTAGCTCTTTGGGATGGGTTTCAATAGCGTTAGGGATTATTTGGGATCTATTCATCACTGGGATCAATTTTCCAAGTCTGAAAAATGCAAATGGTATAAATGAGATGCTCAAAAAATTAATTCCAGAAGCTGTTAACCTTTTTTCATATAATTAATTAATTAATTAATGGATAGAAAATGCACTTAATAGAATAAAAATTTGCATGGAGTGGACGTTTATTATCTGGAGATTAATTACTACTTTGCTGAAATAAGAATAAATACTTATTTAATGAAGTTACCAAGTTAGTCAATAAGGAAGGTTATGAAACGTCTAGAAAAGTCTAAGCCAATCAGAAGAGATTATTCGCATATACGAACCAAGAAGGAAAGAGTGAATGAACTCTGTTGGTCCACTTCATGGTAGCAAAGCAACGATTAATGACGCAAAAGAAGTGGGCGATCAGCTGAAAAAAAAATTTGAATCAAAATTCACATATTAAGTTTTTAAGCTAGAAGGCTAACTAAGGCCCCAACAAATATTTTCTAGGAACCGAAAGATTTAACGAACGCTCAAAATAGTTGGAATGCAAATCATTTCAGTGAAAGGGTGCCAGGAATTAAATCATCTTATAATAATGAGTGCATCCTTCGACATGCCATGCTTTCTTATTAGACTTTGGCCCCCAAACATGTTCCACTTCATATGGAAGGTTCTAAGAGAACAATGGCTAACTACAGACCTGAAGTTTTACTTCTGCATGTAGTTTTGTGAATGATGGAGCCCATATTTGTGGATGTAGTGTAGGATATTCAAATATAGAAATATTAGAAGGCAGTTATTATGAATGCCCATTGCTCTGCAAGATTCTATAACCTTAAATTAGCATTCAATGCTGGGTGGGTGACGTTATCGCTCTAATTTTTATGAACGTATGACACGTTTGATGTTAAAGTTTCCTGGTGATGCGAAGGTAGTGGTTACACTAAATAAACACTAAATGACAATGAATAAGTAATATTCATTATTGTCATTTAGCATTTGTTTCAAGACACTAAGGGCCTAAGGGGTATCTGTGAAGAGCGCCCTGATTCTATAGTTCGTTTACCAAGTTGAGATTGATGGGGGAAGAGCAGTTCAAATTTCTAGGAGAAAAAAAAAAAAAAAAACAATCAGAAAGAAATAGTTTTACTTATTGACAAAAGATAATATTCATTTATGATTTAAAAAATAAATAAATATTATTATTTATAAATAAATAAGAATAAGTAATATATACTATTTATTTTATAAATTTTATATTTTTTTAATAAATAGTGTAGAATCCATCCCCCATTACTATAGTTATTCACTTTCGTCAATGATACCCAAAACAGATTATTCAAGGCTATTAAAGAAAGAAGTTATTCCCATTATACATTAGCTACACTGTATTTTACTTTCACTCTCTTTCATACTTTGTGTTTAGTAATTCTTCTTGAGCACCTCGCTATATAAACATTGGAACACACAGCATTGTTCTTAATTGAATAGACCAAGGTGCAAGTGTGTTGCCTAACTTGTAAAAGGGCTTTATATGTCTGGGTTATGTGCATCTTTACAGTAACAAAGGAAAAGCAACAGGCCCCAACTGTACATTAAACGCAAGGCAGACACTAGAATATTATTAAGGTCTTTTATTTATTTTTTATCCATTATGCTTGAGTTTAAAATACACGATGTTCTGTTTCAGATATGTAAACTAATAACATATTTACATTCTTTATCAGTGTATTTTCCCGTTGAATGGCCTATGGGTCGAAGAGACAATGAAGCCTTTTCATATGTTAAACCATCAACAGATGTTGCTGACAGTAAGGACTTCGTAATTTTTTTCCCCCGAATTCCTTATTGTAAGGTCTATTCGCTTTCGTCTAAATCATAATATCAAACACAATGAGGATAAATAAAATAATGAATTTTCAAAGGTGAAGTAGAGTTTTCCTCCAAAAAAACAAAAAAAAAGTGGTTTTTCTAATGGGTAATTACAGAGATTCTCTGCAATAAAATATAAGCTTGTTTCACTCCGAGCCATAGATAGCTTGGCCAATACACAGCTATCTTAAAAAATCCGGATCCAATATTTAATAATTGATAACACAGCAGATAAAAAGTGAGTTTTTTCCCCCTGCAAAATACATCAATGCCATCAATAACACTAAAAACACTTCATCATATTTTAAATTATACATCTTAGACCATGCGTTGCTTGGACACAGTCTTCATGCATAGTTTCTCTTATGCTTTAATTCTCTCTAAATTGATCTCTTCGCCTCACATAACTTACTACCTGACAAGTCAGGCTTGGTGGCACGAGACTCGACTCGACTCGACTCAAAAACGAGTCGATGTGAATAAATGCATAAAATCCACTAAAACTCATTCTGTTTACTGAAAAACTTGTACACCTAAAAACACTATACAGTATACATTATTTACATATACTATTTAGATATATACAGTACTATACCTAGAGTGGCAGACAAAAAACTGCATCACCTTAAAAAAAAGTAACATTTGTAGTGAAACGTATAAGATATTGTTTGATTACAATCATTTTGTTTGTCGCAAAGCAAAGGTATTGCGTCAGATAACGCTTCTATTGCATCAGACAGTAATTACAAGCTTTGAATCGGCTGTTTCTATAAATACGGCGTTGGAAGGGAATACACGCTCATTAGTATCCTGTTTTGTGGAGGCATGGCTCCACATGTTCAGTTGACACCAAGGGAAAAAAAGTGTAGCTGTTGCTCTGTCCCAAGAAGGGCTTTCTACGCGTGCTATCGCTGATAAAATAGGCTGCCACCAGTCAACAGTATCCCGTATGCTGAAATTAGAGCGTGAAACCGGTGATGTGAAGAGAAGACCTGGATCATTCAGTAAAAGAGTGACTACGCCTTCCCAATATCGTTATTTGAAACGGCCATGCCTTCGTAATCGCCATGCTAGTGCTCCTGATCTAAAATTGGACTTTTAATGGCCTCTGGTAGAAACAAGTGCACGAACTATCCAAAGACGGCTTTCGGAATGTGGTCTGCATGCCTATCGGCCCAAGAAGAAGAAGCCATTGTTGACCCAACAAATGAGAAAGAAGCGACTTGTTTGGGCTAAAACGCATGTTTCATGGACAAAAGAGCAATGGGATACCATTATCTTCTCTGACGAATCGAAATTCAACCTGCATGGCTCGGATGGGAAGCGATATATCAGAACACAAAAATCGGAGGCATACCATCCTCACTGCGTAACACCGACTGTACATTTCCCCGCCGGTCAGATGCTCTGGGGATGCATAACAAACAAAGGGGCGGGGCGAATTGAGTTTATTAACGGGACGGTGAATGCAAAAACCTACACTGCTATCTTGGAGGAGCGCCTGAAACCCGTTATTAGGGATCACCACACAGACGTCGAAAACTGCAGTTTCCAACAGGACTCAGCACCTTGCCAAAGCGCGCGCGCAAACACACACAGAGCAAAATTAGTAAGTTTTATGTTATTTAGATGGAATGATGAGTTTATCTTCTTGTCTCACAAGGCTTAAAACACTTATACCAATGTTTTCCCTCGTTTTTTCCCCTTAAATTGCAGTCATACCTCAGAAATGCTGGCATTACAGTGTTGAACTGGCCCGGCAACAGGGCAGATTTGAACCCTATTGGAAATTGCTGGTACATAATGTCGTCTAAAATTGCTCAGAAAAAGCCAACAGGTAAGATTCAGCTGCAAAAGAGCATTGTAATGGTGTGGTACCACGAAATTGGGCAACCGTATATCCAGAAGTTGATTAACTCTATGCCAGATCGTTGCAAGGCTGTAATTGCAGCTTGAGGAGGAACAACAAAATATTGAGGACTTATTTTGCTGATTTACAGTACATAATACTATTACGTTAACTTGTTTCAGTTTGTACACGTAAATGCAATGAAATGTATGTTTGGTTGTTATGATTTCTATTTGCATGATTTCTTATATTTCCATTAAATACGCATTTTACCCTTTGGAAAGATATTTATGGCAATTAGGAATATCAGGTGGAGTCTTTTTATTGGATTTCATTGACAGAGATATATATCCCATCTAGCAGATGCATTTCGAACATTTCTGCAACCCCCCCCCCAATACAGTGCAAAACACATTATTACATTACAGCACATAAGGACTCCTTAAAATATCAAGAGTCAGTGCAAAACGCATTATTTGCAAAATTCACAAATGATGCAGTTTTTTTGTCCGCCACTGTAAACTGTTTATTCACAATCACATAATTTCATCCTCTCAAAAAGACAGCATTTATTAAACTCTAAAAAAGTTAACAGAAAGATATCTTTAGATATCTATTTAGATATCGTTTCAGTATCATCCTTAAATCTCTGTAATGCTCGCACTCCTACAAAATGTGCGAGAGTCTTCAAAATTAAAACAGATGCAATTGGCATCCTGGAGTACACCTGATGCGTACAGTACTAAGTTCAATGCCATCAATAACACTAAAAACACTTCATCATATTTTAAATTATACATCTTAGACCATGCATTGTATTGTATTCGTAAGGAAGCCACAGGCGTTTGTTTCACCGGAAAAAAAAACCGGGTAGATAAGAAAGCACAAATTATAAGCTCCCCTCATCACATAGGCATGTATCCAGTAGACTTTTGAATTTATCAAACTGTCAACCTCAACTACCTTCGTAGGAAATCCATGCCCAGTAATGATCGTCGTGCGATAAAGCCCTAAAGCCGGCCATTCTCTAACCTTTGGTAATGCTGT
This sequence comes from Mastigoproctus giganteus, assembly GCF_048544385.1. Taxonomy (NCBI): domain Eukaryota; kingdom Metazoa; phylum Arthropoda; class Arachnida; order Uropygi; family Thelyphonidae; genus Mastigoproctus; species Mastigoproctus giganteus. The sequence goes on along the minus strand of NC_143576.1, from coordinate 44,666,244 downwards.
CACATCAGGGATAAAGCTACTGATGACCCGGCCCAAATCAGAACCAGTCCAGCGTTTCTGCCATAATCTCTGTACTCCTATTTCAAAAGATTTCCTCTCGACTATTAAATATTTTCTTTTCTCTTTCCGCACATCAGGACATAAACGTATTCCATATATTTCCATTTATCTATTAGTTTAGCTGCGAATTTTAATGTTCTCTTCATAATAACTAAATCAGTGAGCTTACTTCCTGGCACCGCCTGTAAAGCAACGTTGAACAAGTTTCTGCAGGTTTTAGTCACCCCCAGAAAGGCAAATTTTTGCGCTGATATTAGCATCCATCTTCTATCCAATGAATTTTTACTTTTATGGCTCTACGCTCCACATGCATATATAAAGCAATAAGAAATAAATACTTGTACAGAAGATCCAATGATTTTCCTTTTTTATTCCCTACCGCAACCTTACAATTATATTAACCTCAGAGTAGACTACTCTGATTTTATCTTTAACATATTTTGCATGGGGCAACAATGTTAACTTCTCACCAACACGGACGTCCAGGCACTTGACCTTTGGGGGATATGAAACTAGACTTTCAAATACCCAAAATGTGCGGCCTAGGAGCACTTGAAGTTCCCTTCAGTAGAACCTAGTTTTATTCGTAGATATTTCTAATATATGCGTTTCTACCCACTCCTCCACTTTCCTTATACAACTGGTTCCACTCAATGCACAAATGTGGACAACATTTGCAACACCCATGGTCCTGAGATGTATATCATCATTCTTCTCTTTCTTAGTGATTCCCTTCTATCTCTCTCTCTCTCTCTCTCTCTCTCTCTCTCTCACAATCTCACAGGGTAACTCGGGAATTTGTTTTGGCTGGTACAGCATAAGCCTCAGGCCTCCTTGCACCATACGGCTAATAATAATAATAATAATAACTAGGTCAGTTGACCCAGTACCAACAAGATAATAGAAGTAAGAAATTGATTGGAAAAGTTAAGAGCATCCTCAAGAGAGACAGCGTCCACAGCAAACATGAGACCAGAAATCAGAGAATAGAAGAATACTTGGACACACTAAAGCAGAACCTCCTCGCACTCAGCAAGAGACTACACCGATACAAAAAGAGCTCCCAGAAGAAAATAAACAACCGAATCTTCGATGAGGACCAAAGAACCTTCTACAGGAAACTGGGTGAAGATGAGAAAGCAGGAAACGGACCATCCGAGAAGGCGATCGAGGAGTTCTGGGGAAATATCTGGAGCAGTGAAATAAAACATAGCAGCAGAGCACCCTGGATAGAACGGAAGAAAACCAAGGACATACAAGAGATGAGAGAGTGGGAGATTCGAGAAAAAGAAGATGAAGAAGAAGAAGTAAAACAGTCAATCAGGAACACCCACAACTGGCGAACCCCAGGAATTGATAACATCCACAACTACTGGTACAAGAAGCTCACCTGCACACACAAGCGCCTAGCAGAGCAGTTCACTCGAATGATAAGACACCCGGAGACGCTCCCGAAATTCCTCACAGAAGGAGTCACACATCTGAAGCCTAAAGACGAAGATACAAGAAGCCCAGAGAAATACAGACCAATCGCGTGCCTCCCAACGATGTACAAGATCCTGACCAGCTGCATAACCAAGAAGATATCAGACCACTTAGAGAGGCAAAACATAATGGACAAACAGCAGAAAGGATGCAAACGGAGGAGCAAAGGATGTAAGGAGCAATTAACCATAGCTTTCACAGTTATGGAGCAGGCCTACAAGAAGCTCCGCAACCTATACACGGCCTACATCGATTACCGTAAGGCCTTCGACTCCGTACCTCATAGCTGGCTAATAGAGACCCTGAACATCTACAAGGTCAATCCGTTAGTGACAACCTTCCTAGGAGCAAAAATGGCGAAATCGAGTACCATCATTAAGGTTGAGAACATCAGAACTAGGCCAATCTCCATTAGAAGAGGAATCTTTCAGGGAGATGCTCTGAGCCCACCGTGGTTCTGTTTAGTACTCAACCCGCTATCCACAATGCTTAACGGCAGCAAATATGGATATAATCTCAAAGAAGGAAGAAAGAACATGTACACCCTCATCCACCTGATGTACATGTATGACATCAAGCTCTACGCTGTAACTGAGAAGCAACTCCAACAACTACTCCGAAGAATTCAGCAGGGACTTCAGGATTGAATTTGGTCTAGACAAATGCAAGACCCACACACTGCAAAAGGGAAAATTAGTTGGTCGAAACTACCAGCTGCTGACTGGTAAAGAGATTGAAGCTATGACAGAAGGAGAGACCTACAAATACCTAGGGATGATGCAGGCTCATCAGTTAGAGCACAAGGAAATCAATAAGTGCCTGACCGAAAAATATCACCAGAGACTCAGAAACCTGCTGAAAGCAAAATTGAACGGAGGGAACACAGTTAAAGCCATAAACACCTATGCAGCTCCAGTACTCCGGCAGGCCATAAGGAAGACCAAGATGGGCAAAGAAGACACTCCATGGCAGACACTACAATGACCTCCATCAAGATCACATTGATAACATTGCTTCCAATGCATGGCTCACAAGCGGAACACTACTCCCCAAGACTGAAGGATTCATGCTGGCCATCCAAGACCAGGTAATCAACACCAGAAACTATAGAAAATACATCGCAAATGAGCCCGGAATATCAGATGACACATGTTGACGATGCCACCTGGCCTCAGAAACGATCCAACACATCAGCGCGGGGTGCAAGATGATCACCCAGAGTGAGTACACTCATAGACAAGTTGACCAAAGAAAGTGTACCGTACTACAAGTACGAACCCCAGGCAGTACTAGAGACAGCAACAACCTACAAGCTGTACTGGGACCGCGCCATAATAACGGATAAGAACATCTCGCATAACAGACCGGACATAACTCTTGTAGACAAGATGGAAAAGGCTATCTACCTGATTGACATAGCGGTGCCCAACACTAGCAATGTCCAGAAAACCCATGAGGAAAAAATTAGGAAGTACACGAACCTGAGACATGAGGTCAAGGAGATGTGGCATTATCAAGAAATAACGACCATCCTGACCATCGTGTCAACCACTGGCATGGTGCCAAAGACTCTACATACAGCCTAGTAGCAATAGGTCTCACAAAGAACACCTACAAGGAACTCCAGAAAGTCGCAATCCTGAACACTTAGTAGGGATAGTCAGAGAGTTCCTTGACTAACAGTAAGCACCGTGTGTACTTTGTAGTAATACCCGTCACGGATTGGAATCCCCCAATCAGGAAGAAATAATATATCCATCCGATATATGATTTTTGGGTAAACGCAGTTTATTTATATATACAGGGTGTCTCAAAAATATTGGTACAAACGTTTAGGGGAGGTAGGTAACATCTAAAGGAATGTGAATCGCATAGGAACCCATAACCCGAAACGTCACGGGAAAGTAGTAGCAGAGGCAGAAGAAGCAGAAATGACACAAGACAGTAATCAGTGGAGAACATTTATTTGACATAATATTAACAATGGAGTACGAGATGGATGCATTTCATGATGTTACAACAGATGCTAGAAGGTTCCACCATGAGACGCAATGTATGCGTGACGCCGACGCAGCATGGATTGGCAGACACGGTCGAACACACCTGGAGTTTCTTTGACAGTAGCAGCAGCGCAACCGAGTCTCGCCACGAGATCCATTTCCGTCTCCACAGGCGATTCATACACGATAGATTTGAGGGCCCCCATAGAAAGAAATCAAGGCTCGATAAATCAGGTGAGCATGGGGACCAGGCAACGGGTCCACCACGGCCAATCCATCGACGCCCAGAACGCCTGTTGAAATGGTCACGATCGCACCTTCCATAATGGGCAGGCGCCCGTCATGTTGAAACCAAATGTTGCGTCTCACACTTGCTGGAACATCGTCAAATAACCCTGGTAGAACTTGTTCAAGAAAGATCCGATATTTAGCGGAGTTCATGCGGGATAGTAACAGGTATGGGCCGACTAAGCAGTCACCGACCATACCTGCTCACATATTTATTGCGAAGGGATGTTGTTCCGCATGGGGCGCACACCGTGTGGGTTGCCGTGAGCCCACACATGAGCATTGTGCTGATTGAATAAGCCTTTCCGAGTGAAATAAGTCTGATCCGTAAACAAAACATACGTTGGAAAATTTAAGTCTTGAACACTTTCTTGGAGAAACCACTGGGCAAAAGCCACACGTGCAGGATGATCTTGAGGGAGCAGTAACTGAACCTTTTGGAGATGAAAGGGGTGTAAGGAATCGTCGTGCGAGACACGCTGTACACTGCAACGAGACGCTCTTAAGGCAGAGGCAACGACACTTGTGCTGGTAGTAGGATTATTCTGGACGGCATTCAACACACTTTCTTCAATGGTGAGAATTCGCGTCGAACGTGGTGTGCCGCACTGCTACCATTACCTCTAAATGACCCATAATCGCACAAATTTTGATGCACACTCGCAAACAAATGGTGGTCCAGTACATGTCTGGGAAGCGTTCTCCACAAATTCGTTGAACGGCTCGTCCATTGCCCTCTGCTAATCCATACACTAGGTTCATGTCTGCCAGCTCACAGTTAGTATATCGATGCATGCTCTTCGTGCGGCGACTACTGCTTGAATGAGTAAACAAGAAATTTTCCCTCTCGCGAACTGACTATGCAATTCACATTCCTTTAGTATTACCTACCTCCCCTAAACGTTTGTGCCAATATTTTTGAGACACCCTGTATACACGTTTCTCACACACAAGGGCACACAGATGAATGAAATCACACTCTTCGTATAGAATTTTTTTCCCTATCCATTATATTAAAAATGGAGAGGCGTGAAGTCAGGACCTAATAGAAATGAGATAGATGGCTACCTTTTCCAGTCAATCGGTTTGGAAACAACGTTTAAAGCGCCACAAATGTTCTTGAACTTTTTTGTTTGTTTTGTTTCCAGTTATTGAACTGGAAAGAGACAACATTTGAATACTAATGCGGTTTTTATTTTACAACAAACACCATAATGAGAATGTGATGTATATAAACGGAGAACCAAAAATAAAATTAGAGACGAATCTGTTATATTGCAACTTAGCTCATTCTGTGCTTGGACCAAAGATAACTAACATGATTACAAAGCGCACCTTGTAAGTGTGCATATTCCGAAGTTCAATATGTCTGACCTTGTCATTTTTGTTCCCTAAAAAACGAAAAGCTAAACCAAACTAATCAGTTTTTCTGATAGAAAAGCAAGGAGATTTCTCTGAAAAAAAAAACATTGTTATTTTCGCTTTTGCTTAGCTATTTGCTATTTTAACTGTTGCTATTTTCAATCATTGCTAAGGCACGAAGCTGTATGGCAGTGTATGAAGTTGTGAATATTTAAATGATTTTTTTTTTTTTTTTTTTCTTATGCTATCAGGAGAGTTCGCAATTTCAGCGAATTCGCGATGTGACGATATCGCTCCCAGCAGAAAACCACTCGGCTGAATGCCTTTTAACGCAAAAAAAAATAATAATAAATAAATAAAAATAAAAATAATAATAAAAAATAAATAAATAAAAAAATAATAAAAAGCAAATAAGAAGAATAGGTCGGGTTGCTTTTAAATTTGAACTGAGACAACTGCTATGTCATATTTGACTGAAAATTGAATAGGTTCGTGGTAGTTTCGCTTTTAAAAACATGGGTTTCTGTAAGTCAAAAAAAAAAAAGCTATGTTGGCAACTATCTGCAGAGATCGATTATATTCGTCAAGGTTCAAAAAAAAAGCTGAACGGTTTCTCCTATCAAGGCATGATTCGAACCCATGCGTTTTCAGAACTTATGAAAGAAAAACAATTATAATTAATGTATGCCAGCTTCGAGGGAGTAAAATAGGTAGAAAGGATAAGAAAACGAGGACAAAAAATATTATATAAAATATGGTTGAGAGAACAAATATAGATACCTATAATTATAGCCCAGTTTAATGTAAAATATACTAATAAGTAACAGGCAGTAGCTTTCGAGACTAACGAGTCTCTTTATCAACTGAAATTCAAATGCAAATACAACGGATAAGTGCAATGAGCTGAGTGAGGCACGTCATTCATGTGCTATTGTTGCAAGGACGTGCGCTGTTTTTACTCCACTGATCATCTAGCATTCAAACGGTTGTCTCTAGGATGGGGTGTAGACGTATGCCTTTGTGGCGGTTTATTGCCTTTGGATTGTTTAATATGTTAAGTGACTCTAGCCATAAGCGGTAGCGAAAGTGTCGTGAGTGGTCTACTATTTCAAAGTCACGTTTGGGATCAAGATCGTGGGTTGGTAGCCCAAAAATGTTCCGCGACTGCGGACTGGTCAGTTTCGGCAAGTCGGATTGCTCTGTCATGTTCCGTAAGGCGATCTTGGAGACGCCTTGATATTTCTCCTATGTAGCAGCTGTCACAGTCTCTACAAGTGATGCGATATACTACATTGCTGCGTAAGAGAGGTGTGACAGGGGTCTTCACACTGGAGACAAGTGAACGTAGGTTCCTGCAGGGTAACTGCACGCATTTGATGTTGTAATTTCTAAGAATTTTCGAGATCCCTCCTGACACGTCTGGATAATAGGGAATGTAGGCGGACGGTATACCGTCTTGGTTCGGTGGTCTTGGGTGGGATGTGAGTTCTTGTGCCTGTAATAGGCACCTGCTTAGCACATGGGATGGATAACTACATTTGGTTAGGTCCGCCTTCACACGGGAGATCTCGTTACGCCTAATTGCATCAGTGCTGGAATGGCTCCAAGCCCTGGAGAATAGGGTGCGGCAGTGTTGAGATGACTTGGTGTGCGTGGTCGGATCTGTAGTTAGTGAATTGTCCGCACCACATAGGTTTGCGGTATACTAAAGTCTCTAGATGTGGGCCTACGCGATGCACTAGGACATCCAGGAACGGGAGCGCATCGTTGACCTCTAACTCTATAGTAAACTTGATGAAATTAGATAGGGAGTTGAGGTATTCCAGTAGTGCTGTTTCAGAGCCATGTGGTATTACAGTAAAAATATCGTCAACATATCTGCACCATGTTGTAATAGGTGTAGGTGGGTTCAGATGTATCTGCTCCTCCATATCTTCCATGGCGATGTTGGCTACTACGGAACTAACAGGGGCACCCATAGCAGTGCCATGTACCTGCTGGTAGACTGAATCCTCAAAAGTGAAGATACTGCTTGATAAGCATAGGTTGAGGGCGGTACAGATGTCATCAGTGGATAGTCCTGGATTGGAGGCTTAAGTCGTTCTCGAGGAGCCTTCTGGCGCAGTGCACGGCCTGTTGGACGGGAATTGAAGTGAATAAAGGAATCATATCAAATGATGCCATGACGGTGTTGTCAGGGATTGAAAGATCCTTAATGAGGTGGATGAATTCACTGCTATTTTTAACAGTGTGTGAGGTATTATTAAATATAGTACACAGCATCATCATTATCATCACTAAGTATAGAATATAAGTTTTCAATAACTATATTCTCGAATCCCTGCCAACAGAATTCACATAGAACCTTTTCCTTTAGTTATATATATATAACAATTTTTTAGTTAATTATAATACCAACTTAAATTGGAGAATTTAACATAAAAGTATTAGAGGTGAAACTATACTCATTAGTTCAAAGGGCCAAGTATCTAGGTAACCTAAGTTGGACTTCTTTGTTGTGCCCTATAAATAAACACATAGAATATAATAAAATAAAAATAAAATGAAATAGTAAAATTAAAATGATAATATAGCTAATTATAGATATATGGATACGTTGAATGGAACGTTAACTAGGTCTAGCTCCACTCAATATATCCCATAAATAATTAGCTAAGGCTCTAGCTCCACTCAATATATCCCATAAATAATTAGCTAAGGCTATCTGTTTCTGTTTGCCATTTTCCAGTCTTTCAATGTTCAAATATACTGAGAATTTACTGTGAATATACAATCAAATTGGCTTAATTACTTTAATATACCTTAAATTTAGCAGAAAACTGGCAGAATAACCAACAGCCCGAGAGATAGCAGTGCAAATTAATAATAATGGAAGTAAATAATGATTATTACCAACTATTTATTTATGTAGTGAAAAGGAAGGTTTATGTATAAAATTAAAGCGAAATGAAGAGGAATAAGGATAGTAATAGATCTCAGTCTCCCTAGAATTGCTCTAATAGATTTTGACGTATAAAAAATTACAGTTAGCAAGCAGAAGGCATAGAAACAGCATATTATATAGATACTTGGGATTTACCGGGAGCGTAACTGCCCGACCTTTTAGTAAGGATCCTGGTATTATAGTATGTAGTGATATTTGATGTAATTAGAAGAAATTTTAGAATATCTAATGTATCATAAATCCAATATTCTAAAATTAGTTAACGTTCCATTCAATGTATCCATATATCTATAATTAGCTATATTATCATTTTAATTTTACTATTTAATTTTTTTATTATATTCTGTGTTTATTTATAGGGTACAACAAAGAAGTCCAACTTAAGTTACCTAAATACTTGGCCCTTTGAACTAATGAGTATAGTTTTCACCTCTAATACTCGTATGGTAAATTCTCCAATTTAAGTTGGTATTATAATTAACTACAAAATTGTTATGCACAGACAGATGTAATGTACAATCATAAATTTGATGGCATTAATCTGTTCTGTCACTCTTTCTCTTTTTCTATTTCTTATATTTTTCTACATAACTTCATATATATATATATATATATTAGTAATAAAAAAGAAAGTTAATAATTATAACGACTGTAACTAATATTTATGGGTCAATGCAGTTGCAGAGCAATCATGCATTACAACCATAACGTGTATAAAATATTGAGAATAATAATAGAAAAGGTAAATCAATCAAATAATACCATTCAGGGATTTAGGAAAACGCTAAGGATTTAAAAAAAAAAAATTATTATTGTTTTTACCCACAATCCAGATGACTTCAACTGGGGCCAACCACCTAGACTGAAGGCAAAAAACGACAAGAAGTTCTCTGTTTCTGTAATGATCAATATATGCTAGGTAATTTAAATCTAAATCAAAAATAGTAATTAAAAATGGTTAGGAAACTTTTAGAAATTTTAGAATCAAAAGTAAGAAAATATAAGTAAATTATAAATAAATTATAAATGTAAGCATATATTAATCATCGTTGACCCGACAGAGAACGTAATTTAATGATTACAATAAGATTAAATATATAATACATACTACATATCTACCGTATCCAGGACATAATGTAGTAACGATAACAGTCGTCAAGATCAAAATAATATGTGGTGCCCCCTATGTGATGGATATGGTAAAAATAAATAAAAATAAATAATTAATTAATTAACCAATCAAATTTAAGTTAACGCAAAGAGAAACATGCAGATAGTAAGAAGAAAAACTACCAACTTTTTGCCTTCAGTCTGGGTGGTTGGTCCCAGTTGAAGTCATCTGGATTGTGGGTAAAAAGCGACAATAATTTTTATTTTTATTTATTTATTTTTTAAATCCTTAGCGTTTTCCTAAATCCCTGAATGGTATTATTTGATTGATTTACCTTTTATATTATTATCCTCAATATTATATATATATAAGTAAATTAATAGAATAGAATAGAATCTTTAATTGCAGCAATGATAGACATACAATTAGTCCCGTCACGGCATGGTGGTGCCAGGGGTTAACAAAACATATTTACAAAAGAGATACACATGAGAAAAAAAGATAAATCAGATTATTAACAAAGCACAGTTTTACATTTTCGGTTCGACGAGGATACCCTTCCTGTATTTTTTATTATTGACCACTTCTTGGAGGTCCCCGTCGATGGCTTGCAGTGAGGGCAGCATTTGCTTTGGCAGGAATCTGTCAGTTAGTACTAGCCGGTTACGGTTTGCTAGCAGCTGTGCTGAAGACCGGAGATAAGGGGGAGGAATGCGCCAAGAGCAGTGATCCCAGAAGTTCGGCTCTGTAATTTTACCGGTGGCCATCTTGATGGTGAACAGCAGCCTTCTTTCTGCGATGTAGGACCGGAGCCTGCGTAGTTGAAGAGCTTCTGCTAACTGCGTTGATCTGAGAGCTGGGGGAAGGTGGAGTTTGCTGTTGGCCCATTTTAGAAGCCAGAATTCGGCAGCGAATATTCTTTTGATGTTGGATTCGGCGGCCGAGGCCCATATCTCTGAAGCATACAGTATTGTCGGGTAAAGGATTGATACGATGTATCTTTTTACCAGTTGTGGGTCGGTGGTGTGGAGCAGCTGTTGTTTGGCGACCCAGCGTAGTGAATTCAGCCTTGACTGTATGAGGTTTATGTGATCGTTGAAAGATAGTTTGGAGTCGAAAACGACCCCCAGATCTTTGTGTGTTTGAACACTTGGAACTGAGGAGCCGTTAAGCACAGGCTCCAACGTTGTTGGGCTGCCCTTTAGAGAGTAAGTTATTTGTGCTGATTTTAGGGGGTTGATTTGGAGGTTGAAGGTATTGAGGTAGTCAGCCATGTCCTGCAGTTTGCTAGTGATTTGCTGAGTGATTTCGGCTGCCGAGTTGGATGGCGATATTCTAGTAAGGAGCTTGACATCGTCAGCATATGTGATCCAATTGCACTTATTGGTCACAAATGGCACCATGATTGCTGAGAAGAGAATGCCAGACAGGACCCCCCCTTGAGGTACACCGGCAGTTATGTGGCGCGTGAAGGTCTTTGTTCCGATCTTTAGAACAAGGGTCCTCTTCGATAGGAGAGATTCTAGGAACCAGAGAACATCGCCGCGAAAATTGAAGTAGTTTTCTAAGAGACGTAGGAGATTAGGTATATAGATGGCATCAAATGCGGAATGGATGTCAAGATATATAACTGACAATTCCTGTCTTTGTTCGAAGGCATCTAAGATGTGCAGAGTGGTTGTTACAAGGTTAGTTATAGTTGACCTTCCTGATATCCCATAGTGGATTTGCTGAGGACTGTCACGGAGAATTTGATGGGTGACAGACGGTAGCAATGCTTTCTCCAGAATTTTTAGCAATACAGAGGCGCAAGCGATGGGCCTATGTTGGCTTGGGAGCGTCGATTGTTGGTGCTTAGGAAGGGGCCAGACAGAGTACCTGTTCCACTGGGGTGGAAAGAAATGAACTTCGAGGCATCTGTTGTATAGGTTGAGGAGTGAGTCGATGATGAAGACACTTAAACATTTGATTATGAACTGGGGGATGCCATCGTCACCGGTGGTTGTTGTGAGAGGGAGAGTGTTAATGGCCTGCATCAGTTGTTGCTTGGAAATTCGGATCGTAGCGAGACTATCAGTGAGATGAGAGCGGTTGAGGAGTGGCCGATTAGGTAGAGCTGGAGGTTGATTAGAAAATCTGGCGACGTAGTTGAGCCAGTCAATTGGGTCGATGTTGCTGGAAGAACTAGCCTTTGTTTTGTAGAATGGTTTTCCCCTTTTTAGGGTTCTTTCGAGGTGCTTTTTAATTGAAGCTGATTTGTTTCTGTTGAATTCGGCCCTGGCTTTGGAGAATGAAATGCGGTCTTGGACATCGCCGGAAGCTTTCCACTTGGCGTGTAGTAATTGTTTGTAGTGGAAACTTTGGTTGAGCTGGGGAGTCCACCATGCTCTGGAGCGCGGAGTAATGGTGACTGTCTTGGTAGCGGTGTGAAGGGCTATGGTATTGATCCATTTGGTCATTAAATCGATTGCGAGGCTCAGTTCACATCCATCTAAGATGTTCCATGGGACTGTGGATGCGGCTTCAATGCAGAGTGCTGGATTCAGAAATTTTGGGGCGGTGACCTTTTTCACAGATTTGGTTTTGGGCGTATTGAAATATTTTTTGGGTAGAAGAGCTGTAAATATGATTGGTTGGTGGTCTGATTGAAACATGTCGGCTGTGGTTTCTTCGACTTGGCATGTTGCCGAGGAATAGACTATGTCCAGTAGGTTTCGGTCTCTCGTTGGCTGGTAGTTAACTTGGAATATTTGGATTGATTGGAGAGATTCTGTGAGACGACTTTTGAGGTGTTGGGTAGATGGCGGAAGATTGAAGTCCCCACATACGATGTGAGTGGCTGCTGGGTGGAGATTATTTATTAACCAGTTAGTGGCTGCATCAATGGCCATCATAGTTGGCGTTGGAGGAAGGTACAGGGATGCGACGTCTATAGTGGTACCTTGATGTTCCAGAGTTATCATTAAGGCTTCCACGTCTTGAGAGATATTTGAGACAGAGTGTATGATGGAGAACTTTGTCGTATTGAAAATTATAGCAACTCCACCCCCTCTGCGGTTATCGCGAGAGGCAGCCAGTACATGAAAGCCTGCAGGAATGGAGCAGCTGATATCTGTCTGGTTCGCCTCTAACCACGTTTCAGCGAGGCACAATATGTCTAGTGAGTTTGAGAGTAGAATCTCTTCCAGTGTATTAAGTTTATTTCTTAAGGACCTGATATTCTGGAACATTACGCGGATGGTAGGAGAGGTTGTAATGCTTATCCTCACAGGAGGGAGCCTTGCTTCCCGGCTGTGAACAAGTAGAGGCTCTCGATAATGAGAGATCAGGACAGGGATGAGGCGACCTCGGGTTCTCTCGCGTTGGAGGATGGTATTACCAACCTTGGGCGGAGTTTGTTCCAGTATGTTGGTGTGGGAAGATTCTGGTGCTGGCATCCTTTCTGGCAGGCAATTATACTCGCCAAGTCAGCTGGGACTGCGGTGGGAGTACTTTTGTCGGATCTGAGTAGTCGCTTTAGGTTTCGAGGTTGATTGATAGTGAACAAATGGCCTGATCCTCGTTCCGACAGGCCAAATGGCGACGCTTCCTATCAGGTCTACTTGCTGTCGGCTACAGTCAATTTTGAATGCAGCATATTGTTGACTCCTAGTTTGTAGTTTATGTACAGTTGGCCGTAGATTCAGCTCTTCATATATAACCTGTTTGACTAGTTCAGGGGTTGTGCATGGATCCAGTCGAGATACGAAAAGGCTGGTTGTACTGTTTCTGATAGTGTCTTGAGTCCTGAAAGCTCGTAGCTTGGAGTTTATTGCTATGCCGTACTTTATAGAGTTTCTCTGAGTGCGGGTTTCTTGTCTGGTATCGCCGTTTAGTGAAGCTGCTACAGATTGGGCAGTGCTGTTTTCGTGGTTGCCATTCGTCTGATTTTGAATCATGTCGATTGAGCTCGCTTGGGCGTTGACGTGGCTTGATGAGATTGTCGGTATATTTTCTTGACTGCGTTGGGAAGTCAGCGATGGGTTTAGGTCACTGTGAGGGATTGAAGTTTGGAGGGAACTGTGCAATTTTATCGCGGTGCATGTTAGAACTTGACCTTTGATGGTTTTGCCACTATTGCTCACCTCGGTGGCCAGGATTTCTGCGTATGACTTATCCCGGGGGGACTCTGAAGGTTGCGCATCATGGATGTTTCTTAGGGCTGTGCAGCCATGTTGGGGTGATGCTGATGTATCAGCACATTTGCACCTCATGCTTTCCAGTGTGTGAGAGTTGGCTTGCGGACTGGCATTGATTTCGTGACTTGTTAGGCAACTAGTTATTTTCTCTATGAGGACTTCCACTATTTCGTTGATTTTGCTGTCAAAGATTTGCTTTAGGGATGACTTTAAGTATTGGATGTTAATTTCTGGTTCGGTTTGGCACCCTTCGTCCCTCCGCGCAGGTGCGCTTTGGCTATTTTCAGATATTGGCATGATATAAGGTGTCTGAGGGGTTGTTGAAGATGCATCGATGCTTGCATGCGATGTGGGCAGGTTCAGGTGGCCTGGTGTTGGTCTGTAGGAGGCGTCGGTATGAGGCGTTATATCTGTAGCGATGGTGTCAGTCTCGTAGGTATTATCGCTCATATTTTCTTGCAGCTTGGCATAGTGCTGAGTATTATCTAGTGGTGACGCGACTTCCATGAAATCTACCTCATTGGGCTGTTTTTGCTTTGCGCTTTGGGCTGTGCATGGCGAGTTCTGTGAGTTATTGTTGGAAATTTTCGGGTTGTCCTTGTGCCCTAATGAGCGTAGCTTCTTGCAACATGATCCCTTGAATTTCAGCCTGGCAGCCATGGAAAGTTTCTTCCAGCTGGATGGGGACAGGCCCGAACACCCGGGACATATGGGGTTATCACAGCTGGTACAGAGGATGACGTCAACAGCCAAATGAAAGCAAAGGGCACATTTCTGTGTCGAGTTTAGGGGTTTTCCGTTTCTGCTCATATTTGGGAAGAAAGCAGTGGGGGATATTCAATGGACGGGCGTTTGCGTAGTCTACGTGGATGTCTTGCTGTGAGTTGGCTTCGGGCTAGGGGTTGCGAACTTTCCGCACAGTCGAAATAGTACGGTAAGCGGGAAGCTGAGTGAAAAGAAAGGGCGCACTTCAGCCTAATGCTGTGATCAGAAAGTAAGCTTTTCAGCACCCGGGGCTATGGCTGGTGAACAAAGGCTGGCAGAATACAACGTGCTATAGCGTTCTTATTCGTTTGCAGTGATACGAATATGGAAAAACAGTAAATTCTATTTACCTGATTCAGGCGGCAGGATGAGCTTCGTCGTTATGAAAACTCCATGGACACAAAAACGGTTGATAGTTATTGTCCAAACTAAGAAGCAATCTAGTGGGAACGAGCCAATATCATTGAAACCCCAGATTCTTATTTTTAAATTGAAATAGTGGAGTATAAGAGGAGTATACCTCAATATAGTACGTGGAACACTTCCGTATGATACCCTCCAGAAATTAAAACGGAAAAAACGAAAAAATCGACAACTTACCGGTCCATTAAAGTAAAATATAAATAATTAAAGTAAAATATTTATATTTCACAAGCTTACTACTATCTTCTAGAAGTACTACGACCGGATTTATAACGACTGGCATGTGGTTCATGGATAGGACGTGACAAACTATCAACGGGAAGGTGTCCCGATATGGACGCCCTTCTTTTGGTAGGTTGTATATATCTGGACACTACCTTCCAATGGGAGCGCACTGTACGTATATCTGAAAGCATAAAAGTCTAAAAATTGCATGTGTTAAGTCCCCCATGCACACACAAGCAATTTGTTGTTGTTTTGGTGGTTTTTGGCACAAGGGCCTCCTGGGATATATTGTGCCTGTTCATGGTATTAAGGCAAAAACTGTATGACTAAATCTTCCGCATTATGATTATTCGGAGACGATTATATAAATTTTTTCATTTTAAATATTGAAACAGTTCTTCAAAAATGTGTCATTGCTAAGAATCTGTAATAAAGCTAACGGTTCCTATAAGTTGGATAGAGAACTAAAGCTAGATTTCCGGATACTTGCCTGTTGAGGAGGTTCAATGAGGATATGCTTGAATGTTAGCTGGAATTGGCAGAATTGAATATTGGGGAGGGTTCTCTCCTATAAGCAAATACAGATGAGTTTGATGGGAATGTACGATACAGAGTCTCACCAAAATCACTTCTTCTAGCCTGCTTCTCCTGAAACTAGATTTCCACAGTTGTGGTTCTTTTTTTTTTTTTTTTTATCTGTAGGAGTTTGAGTTCGCCACAGTTGAGGCCAGTGATTCCTACATGCTTTTTCAATAATGGATTTGTAGTTAGTGCAGGGCACTTTCGGCTAAAAGGAAGATCCGGTATCGGAATAAAATAAACTAAAAATAACTTTTGTTTTTATTCTCCGGGGATGATCACACGGTCAGAGGAATTCACAAGATAGACAGAACCGTATTCAGCAGTCACGGGCTTGAACCCCGATCACACAAGGCACCTGCACTTATGCACGTGTACTTGTGCGGACCGTGCTGCTAGCCGAGTGGTCAGCTCTCGTGCCTGACCACTCGGCTAGCAGCACGGTTCGCATGCTGATTACCTGGAATGCCGATATGACCAGGGATCCAACAGAAGATGACCGTCTGGTTGGATTTTTGATAGTGACATAATCTAGATCGGATCTGTTTCAGGATGAGAGGGATAAAAAGTGGATTGAACGGCAGTAACCACACTTAAGGAGCCTGTGTATATTAAAGCTTGCTTGAAATCGTGATTGTTTATGTTATTAAGGGCTTTTTATTGCAAACAATTATGCAGTATAGACCGCAATCAGTAGGAAGAGCAATAGCAACTGAGAAAGTGGAAGAAACTGCTGCAGCACCTACAGCTGCATCTGTTTGCAAGCAATTTGTCAAACTTGCTTGAGAATGTATAAGGCCCGCTGGGAAAAACCTTATTAACACAAAAAACCACGTTATTTTTTTATAAACTTACTACAGTTTCTGTTGTTATCTTCAGTACCTATCCCCCCATTACCTTCCTCTACACTTAAATGTTATTTCAGCCATTTATTTCTTTCTGATTTATCAATTATACAGACAATTTATTTTTGGTGTGTTTATTTTATTTTATATTGTTCTCGAAGCAGTACAGAATGATTTTATTTTCTGTGATCCTAACGCATCTTGTTGGGACATTCTTTGTGTTACCAGTGCGCTTTGCGGGAATACATTAGCCTTAATCCCTATTTCTATCAATTATTAGACAGATGCTGTGCTGTGCTGTGCTATCATTTTATTCACATATAATAATTCACCAAAGTAGCTAACGACATGCTTTTTCCTCTCTTATACAGACCATTTATTTTTAATCCGTTTTGTCAATCAATACGAAATTGATAAGGAGAAAATCAATACTTCACAGCGTTTCATCAATTAAAAAAAAATAGATGTCTTATTTTAAGACTAATGGAAGTTAAATAGTGTCGAAGTCAACCTGACATTGGGATAAAACACGCCAATCAACGGGCAACTTGTATCTTCCCATGATGTTGCAAAATCACAAATTTCTAGAGTTGTATCATATCATATCATATGTTGTACAACATATCAGTTGTAATAAATTGTAGCTCTCTGATCATTTTCGCAGAATATGGGTTAGCTATGATTATCAAATTCTGTTTCTTTCGACAATTCGCACGAGAGCCTGGATTAGTTAAAGAATCCCACTTATTTCTAATCTCTTCAGCTTATGAAGCATTAAAAAAAAAAAAAAAAGAAAAGCTCTGTACGAGGGCGATCTATCGGCGCTGCAGATCAAGTTTCTCGCCAATCAAATAATCTTTCTGCAATCTGTCACGTGTAAAGCTCGAGCAATGAAATTACACACCTGGTGAATGTTCAGAAATTCAACTTCTGCGATTCACATTCACAACCTGTCCATTGCTTCAGACTTAGTTGTGGCATTAGAGTGGACGCACAAATGGTGCTCATTTATGACTGAAACAAATGGTTATAGGTAACTTTACTCTGAAATTCAGTACCTTAATTATTAATATAAATTAAATTAACGTAGTCTAACCTAACCGATACAAAGACATAGGTTAAATAACTGACTTGAGTGGTGATACCTCACGTTGTCACTAAATAATGAAAGCAGTAATACGTCAACTGCTGGTAAAATACGACACGTTACTAATCACTGTAAGAAGAGATTCCATACACAGCTGAGCACCCTATCCGTGTTATTACTTAATTGGGAGAACCAAGAGTGACGTTGAAACGCTGCTATTATTACAGTGTTATATGTTCACTCAACATATAATACTGTACCAACTATTTGACTAGGACAATGTACATAACACAGGCACACCCATATGTATGTACACTTATAAGGAATAACATAATAATACATGGGTATTACAAAAGACAACAAATGAATCTTAACATAACAGAACGTAGCAATACGTGTTGAACATTTTCTGGTAAGAATTTTGTGAAGACTTGCGGGAAGAGGACTTGAAGCGTACATTCAGTGCATTTCAAGATCCCAATATTTCTGTGGCAGCTAAAGACGGTTCCATTGGAAACTTTTACGTCGTTGCTCTTATACTGCCGTCCAGGCGAAGATATTATGGGGGCTGTAAGATACCTTCAAATTGTACTAAACTTTGAAGGTGTATCACTCTCCCAGGAGGGAGAATTATCGTCGGGGGCAGATGTAAACTGCAGGTCCCCGGCGTGGTATAGCACAACACAAACCCGCGAGGAGCAACAAACAGCCAAAGAATGGAGGACTACCTGGGTAATTTCCCCTTCGGAACTCAATCAGCCAAACAACCTTCCCACTTTCAGCAGTACCCCATGGGGCATGGGTATGCCCCACCAAATCTTGGAGTCACCCTCCCTATCGACTCCATTCTTCTGTCTGTCGCCCCTTCAGTCTCCCTCCCACTCTACCTGCACGCAAGCGAAAGCCCCACACATCCAAATTTAATTACAGCCAAATTTGATTCGCCCACAATTTTCGGCCTCACAATTCTAGCACAACCACCACGCGATAACCTCTCAAATTTTTTTTTTTTTTTTACTTAGTTATTTTTATTTTTTATTTATTTATTTATTTTATTTTTATTATTTTTTATTTTATTTTATTATTTTTTATTTTTTATTTATTTATTTTTTTAGGTCCTAGCCACTGAAATCTCAGGAAACTAGGTGGCAGGACCTGCCAGAGTACTTATTTAAAATATTGGTGTACCTGGTCTGCCTCCATGGGGCAAAGTGTGGGCACCGTCTGGCCCCAGCAGAGGCCTGGCGGCTAAATGGCCAGAAGAACAACGGTACACAACACTAATCATGTACAATATCCATACACTTTTAAATCTCTGGCCTTTACAGCGTACTGTATCACACACGGCAATGTAAACTACGCGAAGATGGGGGGAACCCCTGGTGTCATTTCACCCCAAACACACTTTACACTTTACACTTTCAGCAGCACCCTTTGGGAAGCCACCATTAACATTTCTCTGGCAACAAGAAACACAGCCAGCTATATCTCCGACTGGAAGGTCCAAGATGATTGGACGACCTCGAACCACCGAGCGATTACGTTCAGGATCACAAAAAATCACAACAGACAACCCATTTCCAGATTAATGCAACATAGATATGCAATAGAAAAAAACAAACTGGGAGACGTTCAGGGGTGCCCTGTTGGAAGTGGTGGGACAACAGCAGCAGAATCTCAACCAAACTCAAAATCCAAACCTTCTTCAAAAAGAGATCACCGCCCAACACAAGTCTGCAATGCCATGATTAAAAGGGAAAAAACTTCGTCGGGGGCGGTGCCCTGGTGGAACGAGGAACTTCGAAGGATGACAAAGGAGCTACAAGATAAACGGAAAGTGTATCAAAGGGCGAGAAGATCCTGGCCTGATGTGGAGGTTGAAGAACTTAAACAAGTATATCGAACAGCAAGAAACGCGTATACAGAAAGAATAAAGAAATCAAAGCAGCAATCCTGAGAGCGACTTGTCTCTTACTTTGGAAATTCGTACCCCTGGGAGTGGTGTACAAAATTGCCACAAAAAAAAAAAAAATCCTCAGGGGGAAGTGAACACCGCTACGAAAACCCCACAGGGAAACATAACCACACCTGGAGGGACTCAGTCTCAAATATCTTAAACAACATTTTTCATCCGCACATTAATCCAATAACAACCGAGTAGCATGAAATCTTCAGAGAAAATGAAACCTGTAGGACTGGACAAGTTGAACCGCAGTTCACACAGGAAGAACTCCAAGTCGCGGAAGCTCTTATCAACGGGAAAAATGTCCAGGGCCCGACTTGTTCGAGCCTGAGATTGTGAAGAAGATTGTGGAACTTTCCCCGGAGCTGTTGCTGCACCTATTCAATCTCTGCCGGCACACTGACACATTCCCGGATGACTGGAAGGTTGCAAATGTGAAACTGATCCTTAAAAATCCCACCACATCTACCATGTACATACAGGCCCATAGCCCTATTGTCCGTATGCAGCAAGCTCCTAGAGCGTCTCCTCCATGTACGGATCCAAAGCCACTACGAGAAAGCAAACCTAGTATTACCAAACCAGTATGGTTTCAGACCGGGGCGCTCCTCGGTTGATGTTCTACAGGCACTGCTCACTCAGGCCCGCCAACCAGACAGGAAATACTTCTGTCTTCAAATAGATATACTTCAATAGATTTCTTGGGGGCGTTCGACACCCTATGGTGGCAGAGCGTCCTCCGCACGTTTAGACACGGAAATGTACCGAACAATCTGTTCAATATCATGAAAAGCTACCTCTCCAATGGGGTGATCACAGTAAACGCTCCTTATCAGGAACTCACAAGACGGATACAGCATGGCTGCCCCCAGGGCTCAGTCCTAGGGTCGACCTTATGGAACTTGGTGATGGACGAATTTCTACGCCTTGACCTCGGGGAGGTACGATCACAAGCCTTCACTGATAACCTCATCCTGACCGTGGCTGCAATTTCCAGGACTAGGCAAAAGCACACTGCCTGACCATATCACCATCAAAAACAAACTCTCTGCTTCTTAAAGGAACTCGCTGTATTACAAGACCGCCACAGATTAAAATTGGAAACAAAACCGTTAATTTGTCGGAGCAACTCAAATATTTTGGCATAGTACTAGACAGAAACCTCTCTTTCCAAGCTCATCTGAAATACATCAGAACCAATGTAAGAAACTATACTGCCATGGTTGCTAGGGTCTCCCGTCTGGACTGGGGGTCTCAACAAGCGAACCTTCTCGTTGTATTACAAGGCTATCTTCATTCCTGTGATTACGTATGCAGCCGGAGCTTGGTTTAGCAAAGCTACGACTGCAGTAGACAGACGAATCCTCGATTCCACTCAACGCACGGTTCTGCTCTCCGTCTCTCGCACCTGCTGCACTGTGAGTAACCATGCCCTCCAGGTACTGGTGGGGCCCTCTCCCTCGACCTGGAGGTGGTGAAAACAGAAATGTTGGATCATCTATCTGAGGGTGTGTTTCGGACCTGCTTGGGATTCGAGATGAATCTAATCAACAACCAAAAATGGAGAAGAGGAGACTTCAAGCACACATGCAATTGGTGTGGCAGAACCGATGGACAAATTCAACCAAGGGGGACACCACCAGGAGATTCAACCCAGATATTAGCAGAGTCTATCCAAAATTCCCGACATGGTTTTTTCCAGGCCTATACGCCACGTATTTGCTTCTGTCCATGGTGCAATAAAGGCGAAACTAACAACCTTTGGCCTAGAAGAGGATTCAACCTGCTTCTGTGGAGGGACTGCGATCATCTCATGCATGCGTGTCCCGTCTATGATGACCTCTACTGCCAGCTCATCGCAAAGCTGACTTATATACCAAAAGGCAAAGAAAACCACCTACTGGATACTAAGGAAGAGTATCAAGCTCTCACCAACTACGCACAGCAGGTTTTCTCGAGGTGAAGACAACTAATCGCAGCAACATGAAACCCTCTCAACTAATTGAACCCCGCTACCCTGATGGTACTGGAACAAGGCAAGAAAACTTGACCAGCATTACTACCATTGGTGTGAATCACCATCCATGCTCCAAAGATGTCACCCACCAAAGACAACTACCAAGTGAAGAACAAGAACAACTTGCCCAAGAACCACCACCGAATTGTTCCAAAACTTATGAATAGAGACAACTCACGAAAGACAAAATTTTCGTATACTACTGGACTTGACTCTCACGGATGTGACTAACAACACAATTCCTGGATGACGACTGACAACGCCGCCAGCGTCACACTAGATGTCAATTGCCATTCTTGGCCATCTGGCATTCTGAACCGGGTGCCCTAACTCGGTTCGCTTTAAACCCCCCTCCCATGGTGGGGAGTGCGAACGAGTTTCTGTCTCCTCCCCTCTTCAGTCTTCACCTATACTCTAACTGAATATATGCTTTTTTTTTTTTTTTTAGGCCTAAGGAAATTAGGAAATTAGGTGGCAGGGTTCGCCAAAGTACTTACTTTTAATGCGATCTCTCTCTATGACTGACCTGCCTCCTCGGGGAAAAGTGTGGGCATTGGGGGGGGTCCCACTAGGGCCCAACGTCTAAAAGGGGGTCCCACTAGGGCCCAACGTCTAAAAGGTCAGAGGAACAACACAGCATGACACTACACAAAATAAACGTATACCTTACACTTTTTAAAATCTCTGGCCTTCACAGTGTTTTGTGTTTCACAAACAGAGTACACAACGCGGAGATGGAGAAAACCCCTGAGGCCGTTAGACAATGAACACTTTACACTTTGTATGAACATTGCTTCACGGTCTTTTGAAGATGCAGATACACACAGGTAAAGTTATCAGTTAAGTGGCTTGGTTCACATTTTGAACCAACGTAAGCAGGGGTCGAGGTGTGGCGCCAACACCACATGGAGGAATGCCGCCCCTGTATGTTACCAGGCAGTACTAGGTGGTAGATGACTCTCATCAACCGGTGCAATACCACCATTTTACATTGGTAAGAAAGGCGATTCCTTTCGCCTCAAAGGTGGTACTTGTGCATATGTCTGTTCTGATATTCCCTGTCAGAGACTTGACGATTTGGAATCTCCTCTCTTTGATCTTCTCTGGCTTAAAATCTCTTTACCTCATTGCGTCAAATTCATCTGTTGTCTCTACCGTTCTCCCAACTCCACTAGTCACTTGGAGTTCTTTGACTTCCTCTCTTTGCAACTTGACTTTCTCCAGTCCAACTTTCCTAACAGTGAGGTAATTTTCCTTGGTGATTTTAATGTTCACAACTCCAGCTGGCTTCCGTTTTCTAGTCACACCGACCCAGCTGGTTGAGATGCTGAGGCTTTTGCAATTACTAATGACCTTGCAGAGATTGTTCATTTACCTACAAGAATACCGGACAATCCTAATCATACAGCCAATACGCTTGATCTTTTTCTCACAAACAACCCTTCTAAGTACACGGTCGAAGTGAGAGGTCCTTTAGGCACTTCAGATCACAACTTGGTGATTGTCTCTTCTCCAATCTCTCTCTTCTCCTTTATCTCATGGCTATTCCCAACCTTGTGTTGTTTGGCATTACAAGATGCAAAATGGGATGACCTGCGAGACTTCTTTTCCTTGGTCGGATTACTGTTTCAAACGTTCTGATGTCAACGTTTGCTCAGATCGTGTCAGTGAAATTATTCTTGCAGGAATGGAATCCTTTATCCCACACTCCACTTTAAAATCTCGTCCTTTAAATAAACCTTGGTTTTCCAATAAATGTGTTAAGGCTGTTCAAGAGAAGAATGTTGCATATCGTAATTGGCTTGTTTCTAATTCTCCAGTTTCATTTTCTGCCTACACCAAAGCTCGCAACGATTGTAAAGCAGTTATTAATAAGTCCAAACTAGAGTTTGAACAGGCTAAGAGTAGAAAACTTGCTTCTTGCCCTAATGGTAGCCGAGCATTCTGGTCTCCTGCCAAAGCTATTGGCCGCAACTTTTGTCAATCTCTGCTCCCACCTATGTCCAAACCAGATGGTTTTGTTGTCACTTCAGCCAAGGATAAAGCTGACCTGCTAGCATCACATTTTTCTTCCAACTCATGTATTAATGATCTTGGTAAAACACCTCCCACTATTCCCAACACGCTCCATTCAATGCCTCCTGTGGTCTTCCGTCAAAAGGATGTCAGAAGGATTTTGATGAATCTTGATGCCAAGGAAGCTCCAGGTCCCGATGGTATTTCTCCACTTGTTCTCAAAATCTGTGCTCCTGAATTTACTCCTATTCTTTGCCGCCTTTTTTCACTTTCTTATTCCAAAGGTGTTTTTCCTTCTGCTTGGAAATTTGCTCATATCCAGCCAGTTCCTAAAAAAGGGTAACAAATCCCTCCCATCCAATTATCTTCCCATTGCAATTACTTCTACTCTTTCTAAAGTAATGGAGAAAGCAATTAACCGCCAACTCTTAAACTACCTAGAAATCTTCAGTCTGATCAACGATCGCCAGTATGGATTCCGTCAGTGTCGATCCACTGGTGATATTCTGGCTTATGTGACCCATTTATGGACTAATTCATTGGAAAGGTTCGGTGAAACACAAGTAGTTGCTCTAGATATCTCAAAGGCTTTCGATCGTGTTTGGCATAAAGGGCTTCTAAACAAGCTACCATCATATGTTTTCCAACTGTTTTTTGTAATTGGTTATTCAGTTTTCTCTCTGATCGCGCACTGAGGGTGAATGTAGATGGCTCTCTGTCTTCTAACCTCTCCACTAAGGCCGGTGTCCTCCAAGGTTGAGTTCTTTCTCCCACTCTTTTCCTCTTGTATATTAATGACCCTCTTCCATTGACTGGAAATCTTATCCATAGTTTTGCCGATGATGGCACATTGCATTCCACTTTCCATTTTGAGAAACCTTGTTCTGCTCAATCAGCTTCAACTTCTCGAAAATCTGCTACCAATTCCTTAAATGCCGATCTTCAGGTAATTCTCCAGTGGGGCAAAGACAACTTAGTTGATTTCAACCCTTCTAAAACTCATTCTTGTCTTAAATCTCGCAAAAAGGATTCTTGTGCTCCTATGCTTAACTTTAGTGACACTCTAATTTCTAGGCAAAATGATATATCTCTTTTGGGGATTACCCTGACTTCTAATCTCTCTTGGAACAAGCACATTACAAATATTGCTTCCTCTGCATCTAAAAACTTGGTTTTCTCTTTCGCTCTCGGCGTTACTTTTCTTCCAAACAGCTGCTCACTCTGTATAAATCGCAAATCCGCCCAGCCATGGAATATTGTTCCCACATCTGGCGTGTTGTCCCCAAAACCTCTCACAGGCTTCTTGATTCCATTCAGAAGAGGGCAGTTAGGTTAATTAATGATTAATCTCTAACAGAGTCTCTCCACTCGCTTTCTCATAGACATACTGTTTCTGCTGCATGCCTCTTCTATAGATACTTCCATGGGCACTCTTCTTCTGAATTGGCTTCTATAATTCCCACTCTCTCTTTCAAAACAGTCCGAACACGTGCCGTCACCAGCCAACATCCATTTAATGTCCAACTTCAAACTCACCGAACCAACTTTTCGTCTTCCTCGTTTATTCATTCAACTGCCGTTTCCTGGAACAACCTTCCTTCATACGTATTTCCTGAAAGTTACTGTCTACAGAAGTTCAAGTCCAATATCAATAAATATCTACTTTCATCTTCTCAATCTCCAACGGTACTAAATACTATAGGTTCCAATACGTCTCGTGTTTGGGGTTTACATAAAAAAAAAAAAAAAAAAAACATAGGTTTGTTGATCGCTTCCAGGGTGTTTCATGCGCTAGGAGGGCTCGATTCAGCTTGCATAGTTGGAATATCGTGTGGCTTCGGAGAATTACTTGTGTTCATAACTGCACATGATTGAAAAATATTTCGGCAGGATCAGAACCCGATTCAATTTTCACACAGTTTTTCTCATGATCTTTCCGAGGGGGCGGGGGTATTTTTTGGGAATTTGAAAATCGGAGTCATGATGGTAATTAGTCTGCATCGCAGTGGGTTGTGTAGGTTATCACAATTACTGTCTGCACAGCATTGGCGTCTAACTATAACATTTCTATTGTGAGAGTAAATTCTTTTTTGTAAGTAGCTGTGCCGATGTGCAGTATATGTTTCTTACTGCGGTGAATTTGCGCCATGGAATGGCACCAATGTTTAAATACAAGACTAATCTAGATATTGCGAACTGTTTCTTGTGATCTTTTCCACAGTATTCTAAACCGCCGAGGTATTTGTTCAGATGACATGCAGGCGAAGATGCCCATATAACTAGAGTGTGCATAGCGGTAGGGCGCCTCCGTAGCCAGGTGGGAAGGAGCAGCAGTCGCTTCTTGATTAGACCGGGGTTCGAGCCCGTCACCACCAAATACGGAGGATGCGGAAAGGTCAGGGAATGACCACCGCATATCACGGAGCAATATAGCCTTAGTTGCTAATGCTCCTAAAAAAAAAAAAAAAAACCAAAACCAAGCATAGCGGTAGGTATGACATCTGTTTTAACGTATTGGTTGATACATACCCCACTCCTGGCGTATATTCCATATTGCTGCATAGTTTAGATTGCTAAACTGAAAATGATGGAGAATAGAACTACTTGTCCCAAATTAAGCAGAGGACAGGAAATAATATGAAATATTGGTACACCATAAAAAATTACTGTATTAGGCTTGACGTAGCCGAGTGGTCAGGAGCGTGAGTGCATAGCATGCGTTCCTTGAGTGGACCGGGGTTCAAGCCCCTGACTACTAAATACCATAAATATTTGCATTGGCGATTTATTGTAAAACTCTACTGACTTGGTTGTCGTGCCGGAGCATAAACAGAAAACTTATGTCTCAATTTTGGAACAACTAATTGAAATCTACACCTATTATACTACGAGTTGTTATATGTTGAAGCAACTACTACTTGTAGTTACATCGCACAGTATAGCATCAATTCATGGGTAACTTTTTCCATGATATTAAAGCAAGGTATATTTTTGAGCAATGACAACTTTTTATTATTCTACTCAGGAACATCTCTAAGTAATGTAATTCATTTCATTTCATTCATTTATTAATTACACACAATATAGTCTCAACATTATGTACATAAAAGTATATACATGATTTATATACAAGATATATTTACATATAATTATGTGCTCTGACAAACATTAAACTCTCGTGTGTGTATGCAAGTGTGTTCTTATTCAGGGTAGCTCCCAGGCATAAGCCCAAATCTACCTTGAGAACTTGGGAATATATAGTCTTTACAAAGCAGTCCTTAAAAAGTATGTTAAATTACCTGAGTCTGATTTTACTGTAGCGCTATTCGCACTTGAAATCCCGCACCCACTGGAGGTAGTGCAATACCAGTGAGTGCCAGAAATCCCGCGCCCCGGGTTGCCCATACCAGGGAGCCAGCAGGGAAAAAAAAAAAATAAAAAAAAAAATAAAAAAAAAAAAAATATATATATATATATATAATAAAACAACAATAATATTCAATAGTCTGGATGGCACAACTATAAACTTCAAAAATCACAGTTCAACTGAATATTTCCTCAGCTGCTGTTTCACATGCACTGGAACCTCCAAAACCAATAGCGGTACTATCCAGCAATCTCCAACTGTACGCCATGGATAATAGAACCTTTAGACCACCAGACCCGACGCAATGAATCTGATCCAGCACGGCAGAATCCAGAATGGAGTATTCATGATCGCAGCACAAAAGACAACCAACCAGAGCACCAGACCCAACACCATGAATCAGGTCCAGCACCCCAGCCGCCAGCCAGATGTAGAAACAAAAAGTGAAACTCCATGAAGACAATTAAGACACTAGGTTTGCCTCTGAGAAAGGCTCTGAGAACAGTTCTTCTTGCAAAAACAGCAGCTGAAAACTCCTGAAATAAATTAAAACAGTCACGATTTGCAATAAGCAAATGCACTGTATCAAATGATAAGTCAGGAATATGCGCCATCAAAATCCGCCTTTGGTCTTCATACTCCCGACATAAAAAAATTACATGCATCCAAGTCTCCTGCTCGCCACATGTACAGAAAGGATCTGTCTCAACCCTCTCTCATATAATTTGGCCCTAAGTGAGCCGTGTCCTGTTAACAAATAACAAGTGTACATAGAAGGCGTAAACCAAGATGCCACGGTTTTTGCCAATGCATAGTTCACCTGGGGAATATATTTCCTCGTCACAGCTCCAACATCACCACTTTCCCATCTGGTCTGCCATAAATCCATTAATTTGTTCCATATTCGTTGTTTTTCTTCTTTAATATTATTCTCCAAATCAATTGTAATATCCAAAAACGTTACTGATGTACCCTTTTTCAATTTGTACAAAAACCCTCTGTAGACAATAAATAAATCCAATGGCATGGTACCAGAAATTACCTGTAGGGCGTTTGTAGACGCTGTTCTAGGTACTTTCAATAAAGTTAATAACATAGAGCGCTGAAGCGATAAAAGTTTCGATCGAATCCTAGTTTTAGTTACCACAGAAAACCAAACAACAGCCGCATATGCCACTATCTGGAGAAAAATAGTCTTATAATACAATGACAACACCCTCTTATTCAATCCCCACTCCTTACGAGAAATCCTAGCAATGGAGCCTGTAAAGTGTCTTACTTATGCTCCACTTGGCCCTATTCTCCTAATTAATGTCACCCCAAATTTCGAATACTGTATTGGGAACCCATAGTTATTTAGCGCCGGATCTGTACTGCAATAGTTAATCCAAGTTAATCCAAGAGCCGCTGGAGCTGCTAAAGGCTTTCGTAATATTTTATTGATAAAATGTGATGTTGATGAGTTGAATAAATGGCAAATCTTTCACGGAAAGCAAAACTATCATAAATAAATAACCACAATTGTAGCCGATTTACCAGTGTAAATTCAACTAACAATCGGCCATTCACCTTTTGTGGTAGCGGCTCGATCTCAAATCGAACCTTGTCAGTATGCAATCCCATGATCATGCAGTGAGTTTATTAAGCGTCATTATTTTCCACATGTGATTTTTCTCAAGTACAATAAATTTTAATTCCTTTCCCACTCAAGAAATTTTGCTTGTTAAAGTCTATATAAACAGAACAGGAACATTACTTTGGACTCATATAAAAGAGTTATATCAAACGAGATATGACCTTTTGCTCTTTTAAAACAGAAGTTCATGTAACTCTGTCTTTGTTCTATTTTTCGAAAGCTTTACTTCCGAATTACCCCGCCAAGGATTTCATTGTGATGCGCAACTTGAAATGGCAGTCTGCTATAGATATTAAAGAACTTTGAGCAGATAATGGACTTAAGTGGTAGGCGATTTAAATTTGTTTAAGCTCTCTCAAAATATCCATCCATCGAAACGATTTAAAGAGGGATTGGAAATCCTTTAACCCATTCCGCGACATGAATAATTCATGAGGATATTTTGTCTGAACTTCTTAGAATTAACATTGGTAAATAGCGTTTTATTACAATGACAAAGGATGAACGGCGTTCACAATCGATCTGGGCCACTTCATCTGATTTGATTAATGTTCGTATCATTGTAAAAATCACACTTTTATTAAGTTTGTCGTGGTGAGGAAGTATATCCTTAAAACGACCTGCAGCACAGCATAAACCAATGAACAAAGAACGTTGAAACATTTTCAGCTATTGCTTTGCGCAAAGTGATATCACTTGCATCTGATCTGAAGTGGCAGTTATGAGCTTTAAAAGCTTGTTAATATTTTATTGACTTGGATCTTGATATATCTTCGAGCTTTATGATAATTTTAATGCCGGTCCTTGTTTGATGAATGATATCATATTTGAAGCCATATGATTCGATGAATCATACGGCTTTATGGGTTTTGGATGCCACATGGGTGGAATGTCGGTCAGAAACAAACTTAGTTCCCTAAGTTTGCATAGTGTGGATGGATCCTAAATCATTGGGTAAACTTAAGTTTACCATGATTTGGGAACCAATCTGGATATGTCTACTGACGTTGACTTCTTCTGAAGAGATTTCACATTCACAAGCAGTTTTCAGAATGAAACTGTGGTGGCAATAAGATTACTTATTGTGCATTGGCTAGGATTTCATCCTAGTTAAAGTTTCGTGGCGATGAAGATCTTTATCCTGCTCCTGCCGAGAAAATGATATTAATACACCCCCTTGATCAGGTCGTGTGAAGTACGACTTGATCGTTTGAGTTGAAGACCTGTTAATCATATAACAAGTGCTGTATTCACGGTCGGTCTTTAGACTGAACGTGTCTCCGGAAACCCGGGTGCCTTGCACCCAAGTTCCCATACTCAAAAGAGCCCCAAACCTTAACAGAGGGTTTCCTCAATCCGACAAGAACTCCTCGTTGGTTTTTCTGAAATAAGTTACAGAAAAACATATTAATACATAATTTACATATTAATACGTAAATTATATAGTAATTTACGTATTAATACGTAATTATAAATGAGGTGATTATGAATGAGGTCAATCGTTTCCTGGCCCTGGTAGCCAGGCAAAGATTGACCCCTGCAGTTAAAAATAAAATTGGGTCATCGCCTAGTAGTTATGATATAAGTGATTAAGATGGGACAAAACATGATAGACCGACTCTGGTTATATTATACCTAAAGTCAACTAGCAATTAACACGTTCTTCGATGTGTTTGTTTTTAACCGCATGAAATTGAATGAACTGTGGGGGGGGTTTAATGTTGTGTATTATTATTTATTTTATATTATTTTAATTTATTCCCCTATATAAATAACTCCCCTTTATAATATATATCCCCTTTATAATATCTCCCCACTTGCGCATCTGACTTGACCCCTGCAGTTAAAAATAAAATTGGGTCATCGCCTAGTAGTTATGATATAAGTGATTAAGATGGGACAAAACATGATCGACCGACTCTGGTTATATTATACACTAAAGTCAACTAGCAATTAACACGTTCTTCGATGTGTTTGTTTTTAACCGCATGAAATTGAATGAACTGTGGGGGGGGGGGTTTAATGTTGTGTATTATTATTTATTTTATATTATTTTAATTTATTCCCCTATATAAACAACTCCCCTTTATAATATATATCCCCTTTATAATATCTCCCCACTTGCGCATCTGACTTTACTTCTCAGAAAATTCTAAGTTCATAGGGGAGAAACTCTTATATATGTTTAATTCCCATTGGTTAGGCTTGTGTCCAGTACAACAAATAATTACACAAATGTTATACAAAAAAAATACAAGTTTATTATGCATATTTACAGTTAAATCATAACAAATCTCATTGAGAATAGAATTTCACTGTTTCAACTCCAAGGTACTTACAACATATTCAGTCTCTTCCTATCTAACAGGCTCCTTTACAGACTTGACCCCTTTTTTTATCTCACCTTTCTCATTACACATATACAGGTTAAATAGTTACACTCTTTATATGCTCACCTTATTTCTGCTCCTATTACAACACAATCAAATCATACCTCATAGGTGTCAATAACATTTTTTAT
Organism: Mastigoproctus giganteus; assembly: GCF_048544385.1. Taxonomy (NCBI): domain Eukaryota; kingdom Metazoa; phylum Arthropoda; class Arachnida; order Uropygi; family Thelyphonidae; genus Mastigoproctus; species Mastigoproctus giganteus. The sequence goes on along the minus strand of NC_143576.1, from coordinate 44,635,351 downwards.
CATTAAAGTTAAACACATCATTGATCATATTACTTTTATGTATCATCATAACTACCAATTTATTCTTTAATTCCCTATTCCTCTTTCTTATATATTTCTTTAACCATTATCAGTTACAGAACTTGATCGCCAAAATACAATATTACATTCAAACACACCTTTAAGGGTTGGCAATATACATAAATTTTATCTCCACACATTTAACATTTCTATTTTTTCTACAATTCCTTCCGTTCACTTTCTCATCTACATTACTATCCTCCTTATTCCAATTTACTGCCTAAACCAACCATAATTGCCTTAGAGTAGATTTTACTCCTATTTGGTTCACCCATCTAATCTTATCTTTATCATTAAATTCCCCAATATCGTATTACAGTCCTTTCACTAGTATTTTACTTACAGTATTTTCAAAATAACTTTCTCTTATCATTGAATTCCCCAAATATCGCACTACAGTCCTTTCTCTAGCAGTTAACTTACAGTATTCTCAAATTAACTTTCACTTACTTAATTTCTGTGATCCGGTGTCTTCATAAGGGCCTTCTATCCTATCCTTATCCAGAGCTGCTATCTTCTGCTATCCAGGGCAACATCTTACAGCTTCCAGGGCATTATCATACGGCATTCGCAACTGCTACTCCGCTTTCAGGATCTGCTACTTTTCCTGTCAGGACGGCTACCTTTGCCTTTCAAGACTATATCAGGATATTATTTCCTTCCTCGGTGGACTGGGTGTTCTAAGGGAATCTTCTTCTCTCATTCTCACTGTTTGCAGAACTTCCTTTTACTACCCCTTTCCAGTTCATCTCCTAATTTCTCACTCACTACATTACTGATAATCCCACTTCGACTTTTTTCGTAGGCTATTTCTTCATCATCTTTCAAGCAATCTCTTCCCGACTCACCCTTCCACTAGCACCGCTCAAAAAGTTCTCCTCTCTCCTTCTCTTCCTTTTCCACTCTCCCCTTTCTCTTCTTCTCCTGTCCGTATCCATCCACAATTTTTGCCCCGGAGTTTTGAGAGCCTCCCCAGTGTTTTCTTCCAATCACTCTTTCTTTTTCATTTTTTTCTTTCTTTTCATTTGTTGGAAGGCCTAATTCAGCCTGCCCCATAGCACGTGATTCTCTATTCCCCTTTCTTTACAACCTGTTGACATCCGTTGGCCGAATACTTCAAAACAACTCTTTTTGTCTCATAACAGCTTGTCTCTATAGCACTCAAAAAAAACCCGCAAATTGTGACACTGGAGACATAGCGTCTATTTTTAGAAACTAGTGTGTTGTTCAGAATACGTTTCCGGTGTGTGACCCCTCATAAACCTTAAGTTGTTTTTGTAGCGCCGGACCCCCTGGTGGGTTTGCCATAGTGTCAGTTCCCCGTCTTAACGGAAGTAAAGCTAATGGCTCTGTTTTCGTTCCTACTACTCTTTTAATTTTTATACCTCTTACCAGAATAATTCTTATTTCTGAAACTGCATATATTACCCATTTATCCTATTAATGGCAAGAATCAAAGGAAAACTAACTTTCAAAGTCTTAATAAAAAATATTTTATTTTTGTAAGATTTTCAAATCTTACAGAACACTCAAAATAATGATTTCATACTCGTTCTAAATATAGCCAGCAGTTTACACAGTGTTCGGCGAAACTGCAGTTTTCATGTTCTATAATTATTAATGCTTTAGTTATTTTACTATATTTATTTATTGTTTTATTTATTATTATTTTTTTTCTCATATGTTGCTGTTTTTAAAGCAACAGAGGTTACGTGAAAAGTCGGATTTGCAATATGGTTCTGTGGGGATGGGGGGGGGAATGAAACGGAATTCTTTTTAATTTTATTTTGAATATGTATAATAATAATTCTTTATTAAATATTCCTTATTTGTTCTGTTCCCTTATAATTATATAGACCTCTATTTCTTACACCCCCACGTACACATCTGACTTTGCTTCACAGGAGAATTCCAGATTCAGATTGGGAACTTCTCAATTATGTATAATTCCCTTCGGAAAGGCTGAGTGCTCAGAAATAACAAACTCACAAATTAATAAACAACAAAGTTTATTTACATATATACATACAACATAATGTACAATTGAATAAAAAAACATGTAATATGCATACAAAGTTAAATCAAGGATACCTTGCATATATTATTCTTATTTCTGTTTCCCTTCACTAACTAATCTGAGTTGGCCATTATATGAAAACACTTGATTCATTCTTCTTGCCCTAACTAACTCCTTGGATACAATTCTGTTTCTTATATTAACAATTAATATGCTACTTTCATCATATACTCTGTGTTCTCACCATTCTGTTACAATACACTGAAGGCCAATCTTAACTTTCCTAAAGTCTATATTTGTTATTAGTCTTTCAGATGAACCAACAATTCTTCATCAATACAAACACTATATTCAGTTATCTATCCTTAAAACATATTCAAAGTTTCTCATATAATTCAATTATCTATCCTTAAAACATATTCAAAGTTTCTCGTATAATTCAATTATCTATCCTTAAAACATTCAAAGTTCTCATATAATTCAATTATCTATCCATAAAACATATTGAAAACTTCTCATATAAACCTTACTACCCTTCTAACACATTATAATCATTTGAACACAATTTAATCTATTACTCATCCTTCGTTTCCCTTGCATTTTACAATAACCTTTTTTAACATAATAACTCTGTTAATATATATAATTTACTTCAGAGATAATTTATCTATCATTTTACTTCTAGTGCTACCCCCTTTTTTTTAATTAATTACTAAATGTTTCACTATCAGTGCTTCTAGTTGACTTACAGTGCTTAATAGATATCTCACCTACTTCTATCTTTTTTCTTTCCTTTCCTTTTCTGGGCGGTTTCAAGCTTCCATTTTAGGCTCTCAGGCTACCTTCTGAGGATCTCCTTCATCTGCTTTCTCCTGAATCTGCTTCAGATAATTATCAGGAACTCTTGGCTGCATGGGTTTGGCGTCCTTTCTCCACCTTATTCGGGCTACCTTCCATTCGCTGCTTCCTTCCTTCTCATTGAGCTACTAATTTTTAGGCTTCGTTCCGTCTAATCGGGCTAGCACTTTGCCCTCACCACCTGTTAGCTTCGATACAGGATCTGCTTCCTACCGTCTGGGACATCAGAACTCGATGCCTTCATCAAAAGGGACTTCCTCCTTTCCTAAGCACTTACGCCTTCGCTGATTTCTATCACTCCATTCTTTTACTTTCTCCCTTATTTTTGTCTCTCCACCTTTTTAAAAACACCTTCTCAAAAAAGAAACCTCACAGACTCACTTTTTTTCACTCCGGTTCTCTCTTTTTGTTCATCTCAATTTCTGACCGCCTCCATATGTCAGGCTTGCCCTAGTTCTCAGTCTTAACCAATCTTTCTCATTTTATCAACTTTCACTCTGTCCCTATTTGCTCATGTTATCTTTTCTCAAGCTGTCCCCTTATTGATCGATCTAACTTCTTATTTTAAGAAATTTGTAAATTTTCTCAGGCTGTCTGTACCTTTGAAGTCAGCCGCTTATAGTTATACTTTAGCAGACTTATTTCAGACGATCTACAAAACTTGCCATCACCGACAGCCAGACTGGTGTCTGGCTGTCGGTGATGGCAAGTTTTGTCACTCTAATTCCAGCATTTGTCTCGTATTTACTTCCTGTCTCTTCTCCAGGTGTCACCGATCAAAGAAATGTCCCGACAGTATCATGGTCCACCGCACCATTGTTTTTCAGAGTTAACACCTATTACCAACAGCAGTTGCTACTCGTTTCCGTTGTTTTGGTTTGTCTGTGTGCTGGGAGTCGAAGTGTACCCAGGTTGCTAATAGCCTTTCAGCTTACCGCTCCCCTACTATAAACGTTGTCTAATTTAATCCCTTGCGAGTGACCTTAGTAATATTCTTGACTTGTAGGGTTTCGCTGACCCATATTGATATGTTATAAGTTTTACTTTAAATTAATCTCACTTTTCTATAAAATAATATACTTGTAAGATTTTACATCTTACAGTTCCACGCCAAAAAAAGTGTGTGTGTGTGTGTGTGTGTGTGTATTGAAAGGTTGGAGGGGTAGAAAAATGTGTACTGTAATCATATTTATGCAACTGGAAGCATGTCTCTTGTCCGAGTGAAGCTAAAGGATGCCTGGATTCGGATGATGTATACTGACGTAATCGTAAATGAAAATTTCATTATTAGAAAATAAGGCATTTTTCAATATTGGCATTTGTATTGCCTGTGAAAATTTTCGATTCTTTCTTCCTGGCACTCTTACTTAGGGAGTGTTTTTATGAGCACCAATCCGGAGCCATAATGAAACGCAGTTAAACTTCTGCCAGAGTTTAACTGCGTTTCCAATTTTTCCGTATTTGAAATTCGTTCAGTAACTATTTCCTCAATCATTCTTTCGTCCTGTGATTTCAATTCCTCCTTTCTTTGTGAACAAATGTTGATTGCATATTCGCCTTTGAGAGGAAAATGAGCACATTTAAAAGAAGACTACGACGAAGCTTGCCTGTCTGAATTAGAGTAGTTCACTGTGTCCAAATTAACCGCGCGTTTTCCTGTTAGAGCTGTAATTATGACTATGTATGAATGCGAGAGTTATCTCTGTTGTGCTAATTAACCTACTGCGATCACTTTACAATGTCTTTGAGGTCTTGGATGACAGGTTTATGGCTTTTTAACGATGCAATTATGCTTCAAATTCTGAACGTCAGTCTGCCATTTAAAAGGTGCGGGGGGGGGGGGTTGCGCCATCTGTTAAGACTCCCGATAATTAAGTTTAGTTAAATAGCCATCGTTCAGCAATTTATTACGGAATTTGGGACGTAAATAACGAATTCGATACATACAGATCATGGTTGGTTAAAGAATTTTTTCTCTTAAGTAGAAATTCGTTCGAAAATTATTGAAGGCTAAAAAAAAAAAAAAAAACACTTCAGAAGGAGGGTGGTTTGATATCGGTTATTTAAACGGAACAATTAATATTTATCAAGTTTCACCGGTCACCTCTAAGCATATTAATATTTTAAATGGCTCTGGTGCTTTTATACTTTTCACGAATGCCTTGCTTAACTTTAGCGATCCTGAGATTTTGAAATTTGAATAAACTTTCACGATTACTCGGCGGTGGGAGGATGGAAATGGATTAATTCAGACCAGCTAAAAATTCGTGTTTAAGAAACAATTTCTGTACGATTTTGTAATCACTAAATAGTTATCCTTGACGGCTAGTGGTTTCACCACATGTCACCTTTCGGGATTGTAGTCAGCCAATCTCTGACGGACGGAGTTAGGTTTCCTCCTCGAGTCATTCTGAGATTTTCAGCACATACCAAATTCAAATCGACCCCCCCCACACACACGGCATGTGGAGACAAGCACACGACAAAATATAATCAACTAGAATCACATAAGAATTCGGAGACTATGGCCTGAGTATCTGATATTCCAAAATATATCATTCATGTATATGTGACAAAAAATAACCAAATTAATGTGCTGAACATAATGTAACCAACGCTTTTAAACAGAATTTTCAGCGCAGCCTCCTGTTTCAAGGGTGCAAAAAGAGATGTAGGAAGATTAACATAAAAAAAAAAAACATTTTTTTTATGTTTACCCAAAATACGAGTGGTATAGGAACCTTACTCACGTGCGATGTAAATGAAGAAAGCTGGGAAGACAGACGATGATACAGAAAATAGATTGTAAGGTTATTCAGGAAAGTAAAGTCATTCCAAGTAACAAAAGTACATATAACAAAAGACAACATGATTACTTATGTTAAAGTAAAGGTACATTGACGATCGCTAATGCCATTAAATAATTTAACAGTCCACTTGATATCGATGGTTCGACTCTTGATGATCCTGCTCAGATAGCCGATAATCTGAATGCGTATTTTGCATCTACATCACACATGAGGAGTTATTAAGGTTTGAAAATGCCAGAAGGTTATAAAATTGTAGCAGGGTGCTTAATGATTTTGTAATAATTGAGAGCAAAGTGGAGGGGAAATTGTTGAAGTTAAACATAACAAAGGCACTTGGGGTGGATGGGATCTATCCAGTTATATTAAAGGAGGCGGCAAAGGAAGTAAGCAAACTCTTAGCCATAATTATGAGAGCATCCTTGGACTCAGGGGAGTTTCCCACGTCTTGTCTGACAAATTTGATAGGATATTATGATGTGGTTACAAAGGAACTGGATGCAAAAAATAATTTTGATACCATATACTTGGATTTCAGGAAAGATTTTGACACTATTGCGCATGGAAGACTACTGTACAAATTGGAGCAGAATGGTATTAAGGGTAAGTTGCTACAATATAAAAGGATGGTTGAGTGGGAGAAGACAATGGTGTTGCACTTTGTGGACTAATTGGTTCACTGTTTTTTTTTTTTTTTTTATTTATCAATGATATTGATGAAGGTATATCAGGCTTAGTGTAGAAGTTTGCAGATGATACAAAGGTTGGCAGGGTTGTTAATGACAGAAATGGCAGTGCGCTACTACAACAGGATCTATAAAATTTGGGCAGATGGGCTGGGAAGTGACAACTGAAGTTTAACATTGACAAATGCAAAGTACTGCATATGGGTAGAAGTAACCCCAGAGAAACGTACCAACTGTGTGGTACTACACTTAATGTGGTAGAAAATGAAAAAGACCTGGGAGTAATCGTGCAGTCAGATATGAATTTTTCTGAGCAATGCTGCCAGGGCAGGTCATGGGGTTTTGTCAATGATATATGTGAATTTTGCTAGCAGGGAAAAGGAGGTGATTGTCCCCCTGTATGAGGCAATGGCCAGGCCACGCTTTGAGTACTGCATACAGGTCTGGAGGCCTCATTTTAGGAAGGATGTAGATTTTCTTGAGCCTGTACAGAGAATGGCAACAAGATTGGTGAGGGGAATGAAGGGATCCTCTTAATAAATAATAAATAAATTTTCTGTTTATAGTCCGGGACGACCAAACGGTCAGAGGAGTTCACACGATAGATAGAATACAAGAAACAACACCGTATTCAGTAGTCACGGGTTTGAACCCCGGTCACTCAAGGCACGTGTCCTTATGCACCCGCGCGCCTGACCACTAGGCTACGGCGGCCAAAAGACTTAAGTTCTGCAAATTGCAGCAGCTGAAAACTAGGTTAAATGAGACTAGGTCAGTTAAATTCCTGTGAGTGTCATCATAGTTAAATGATTTGGTTTTCTGATTGCGAATGTTAAAAAATCGACGTACACCCCTGATGGTACAATGGGATGTCTCGAGCTAATATAGAAATATTTAAAGTTTAAACTCTCTTCAAAAATATACCAATAAGCTGTAGTAAAATCGCTGAACTTAATAAATCATATGATCCAATTCGGTACCACTGTCTGGTAGTGAAAAAGTGCACAAATGAAGCTAGCAACAAACAAATTCAGTGAGCGTTGGTTTCGAATTTAATTCCAACTTAAATGTTAAGATAAGCTTATTATTACTAACAAATGTAAAAGAAATAAAGTATACTTGTACAATTGAAGTTAAAAATTAAATTTACCGTATCTGGAACAATTTGTGGTTGCATTTTCCACCCACACTCTTCGGCATGATGCATTGCCATCGTCTAATCCATTTTTATGCAAAAAGTATCAACCACATGCGTATCTAGCTTTAACTTAGTGTAATTTTAGTCAAATTGCACTGAGTGCTCCCACTCAGTGTAATTTGAGTAAATATTTCAAAAGAGAGACGGACAACGCATATAAACCATTTTATTTAATGCAATTCGCGAAAGTGAGAAATTTAATTTATATATTATCTTCCTTTCGCCATTAAGTATGCTGGAATTGGATAGATCATCCTTCTTTTCATCTTCCTTTTTTTTAGGTGGATATCTTTTTTTTTCTTTTTGTGTACCTGTTGTCTTCCATCCTATCTATATCCCATCTTCTTTTTTCTATTATCCACTCAATAAGGGGAAATAATATTGTACATTATTTCCCCTATTTCCTCACTTTTGACTTATCTCTTAATGGTTTATTTTTGTTTCGGCTGCATACGTCATTATAGTTTCTTGATATAGTTCATGTATTTTAACTTTTCCCAATTTTATTGTTTAACACTTCGGGTATTCTTCTCACTTTTAATAGTTGTTCTTCTACTTCTGTTCTTGTTTGATTGTTCCTAAACTATTTATCTCTTTTCGTAGATAATTAAACTTCGTTACTTGTTCTATAATTTTCTTTCTAATTATAATTAAACCTGAACGGTTCTTTCGTTATTGTTAGCTACTTTGTTTTCCCAATTTGCACGTAATTCTGTTTTGTTTTCTCATTAAAATAATGTCGCATGCTTTGCAAATCGGTTTTCACTTATTGCCTTTAGTTCTGTATAGCAGATTGCAGATTATTCTATATATATTAAGGGATTTTCTTTTATTTTTATTGCAATACGTTTATTTACTCTATTTATTCATTAATTTATCCAATTTGAGGCTAAAGAGAGTAGTTCTCAACGAGTTGCTACTTATTTCTTTACTTATTTTTCCCTTTATTTTTATTTCTATCTATTCATTTCATCTATTTTATCATGACACGTGTGTGTGTGTGTGTGTGTGTGTGTGTGTGTGTGTGTGTGTGTGTGTGTGTGTGTGTGTGTGTGTGTGTGTGTTGGACGACTTGAAACCAGGCAGTCAGAGGTGGCACGTTGGCTTAATGTGTCACGTCTCGGCACTATGGAAGCAGTTTCAGGATACAGGAACCATTACAAGAAGAGCTGACCAAGGTCACCCGAGGGCAACGTCAACCAGAACAAAACGCTGTCTGGCTCTAACAGCAAGACAGAATCCTTCGATGTCTTGTCATCACCTGTCTCTTGAGGTTGCTGCGGCCACAAGTGAAAACATTTTCAAACGGACTGTGTTAAGAAGAAGTCTCAATTCATGTGGACCCTACCCAAGGAAGTCAGTGATATGTAGCCCATTAATCCCACACCACTGCAGAGCTCGTCGAAACTGGTGCGATGAATATGTGACTTGGAGCCCTGACAAATGGAGTACAGTTCTGTTCTTTGATGAGTCCCGTTTTAGCCCAGAAACAGATTCTAGAGATTATTTCATCTAGAGACAACGAGGAATGCGGTACCATCCCTCCAACATCAGAGAAAGAAATACTTACGATGGAGGTGCTGTTCTCGAGTGGGGTGGAATAATGATCAACGGAAGCAGCCCTCTTTATGTTTTTGATAGGGTTGCCGAGAACATATTCTCGAACCCAAGGCGATTTTTTTGGGGTGCGGTTGACCCAGATTTTCTTTTAATGCATCGCACTGTACGCCGACAGCCAACTCCTCGGTCACTTTGTGTGCGCTGGTGAAAGAATGGGATTTGTTGCCACAGAATCTTATAGACACCGTTATATATCGAACATGGTTCACGCTGTCAGGCCTGTTTAACCGTTGGAGGGGATCATATGCCGTATTGATGCCATATGACCATATTTTTGAGCATCTTGAGTGGGCTTTTGTGATGTGACCTTTTTGGTAATTCTTATACAACTCCTATAAATGTCCTTTATATCTGTCCGAAGTTCCTCGGACAGATATAAGATACAAATTTTGTCCCGCTTTATAGCAAGCTGCACGGGTTACACCACGTTTTCTACGTGTTTTGTTAATTTTGTCGAGCAGAGTGCATACCATTAAGAAAACATAGCACGAAGAGGGTGCCGAGAGGGATGAATACGGAGCTGACCAGTCTAGTAAAGCAGATAAAAACTAGCATGGGAACTTTACAGATCGATGAAAAGTACTGAAGCCGACAACAGCTGAAAGTTGACTTTTAATAGTACCACAGTCTGCGTGTGTAGTACAGAAGTTATATCACCGTCCTCCCTACTCCTGGTGGAAGGGGCCAGGATTCCAATCCAGTCAACGGCATGAAGTATTTTCATGAGGTTTTTTTTTTTTTTACTCTGTAGCGCTCTATTTGTCCGTCTCAGGCGTGGATAGCAGTTTTTTTTTTTCCCCCGGAAATTCGTGGTTTTCGTACAGTACAATAGGAAAATCGACCATAAAAAAACACACTTAGTGTATGGACATATTACTCATTATAGCAAATGAGATAGTATGATTTATTTATTTTTTAACTTTTTGTAATAGTACCACAGATAAGGTTTGGGAGACCAAAGTTGAATATGAGAAAGCATTGGCTAAGAGAGCAAAGATATGTGAATACAAAGCAGATGAAGAAGACCAATCAGATCGGACCCTTATGGACTCTGCGGTAAAATCTTAGATAACTCAGATGATGGTGCTGATAACCTGAATAGGTACTTCGTATTAGAGAAAAACCGACGAAAGACAGTTTATGCTCAGGAGAGACAGTGAGAGTGAGGCTGATACATACGAAATCAGTGATTTTGAAATTACAGATGAATGTTTATTACAAAAACATTTGAGCTTAAAGGCAAGTAAGGCTCCTGGAGTTAATGGTATATATACCGTGTAATTTTTACGGAGACAGCCGTAGATAACTACAGACCGGTTAGTCTGACTTCACTGGCAGGTAAAATATTCGGGGAAATGAATGAGTGAAATCCACAGCATTTAGACAGAAATGACATTCTGAAGATTACATTAAGGTTTTACTAAGGGAAAATTATGTTAAAATAAACTGGTTTTTTGTCACAGCTACTCATAAACTAGATGTCGGGAACAGTTTTCACATAGTTCTCATGGGATTTCAGCAAGAAATCTGATTCAGTCCGTCATGAGAGGTTATTCTTTTAGCTGGAGCATATTAGGATTACTGGAAAGATTCTAAGATGGATCGAAGGGAAATTGCAGGGCGGAAGTTGATGATTAATGGGTATTCTTCAGATTAGTATAAAGTCAGAAGTAAGGTCCTCCAACGGTCTGTTCTTAGACCATACTTTTTTTCTGATTTTCCTAAACAATATCGACGAAGAGATAGAGGGAGTGATGTGAAAATTTACAGTGATGACGTAAAGATCAATGCAATAATGATCAATGCCAGGCAGCTATCTTTCAGTTGAATTGAATGGACTTCGAGAATGGCCAGACACGTGACGGCTCTGTTTTAATGTAGCGAAATGCAAGGTCTACACTTGGGAAAAGCAACCCTAAAATATACAGTTGATGGGGTTGAATTGAAAACAGTAGAGGTAAAAAGAGATGGGATTTAAGGTACGGGTAGATATGAAATTCCCTGAGCAGTGTAACAAGGCGCTAGAAAAGTCCATGGTGTCCAATTAATGAGTTATCGAACAATATCCTGTAAAGATAGAAGGTCATAATCCCATTTTATAAGGAAATTATAAGACCGCATTTGAAATACTATGTCCAAATATGGACGCCTCATTTGAAAAAAAACAGATATTAAGCTTCTTGAATTGGTCCAACCACGGCTATTCGCTTGGTGAGATCAAAAGGGCGAACGATCGTACAAGGAAAGACTTTGTTTATATGGACTACAGAGCTTGGCAACCAGGCATCACATAGAGAGGGACCTGATTGAGGTTTATAAGGCTCTGAGAGGGGGGGGGGTTAATAAAATGAATGAAGTCTCAATTTTCACTATTATAAAGAATTCAAGAACTAGGGGACTATCAATTAAAATTATAGGCTATGAGGTCAAGAACAGATTGTACGAAGTTTTATTTTAGGCAGCGAGTCGTTGATTATTGGAAAAAGTTGCCTCCAAAAGCAGTCGAAGCTGGCAGTTTGAAGAAATTCAAAAGTCAACTGGATAGTAACATGAGGAAAGCGCATAAGTTGTATTTTCTTATCTACTTTTTATTTTTTTTTTGGCTGGTGTGGCAAAAGCTTGTGCATTGAATGCTTAATTTGCTAATATTACACTAATGCTAAATGGATTATTCTAATTTAAAAAATCCTCGAGAGTATTCATTCAATTTACGAGAGTTACTTAGCTGTAAGTTTTGTACATCAGTCATACTAAAACTGCGAAATTAAGCAAAATCAAAATGACATTTGTATTATTAAATATTAATCTTGATTATAAAATCTAATTAGATATAAATTCTGAACTGTTTTTAAAATTTAAGAAGGAAATCTGTGTTTCGATTCCAAGAAAATTAAATATGAATCGAAATTATGCCACGAAAGTACACTTTCTTGTTAAAAACTTGTTTAAAGCTTTTTTTTATTATTTTTTTTGGCAGATTGATTTTCCTTATGACATAACTTAAGTGCGCTGTTATATATATATATATATATATATAAAAAACGAGCGCGTCCGTAATTGCTAGTTCTACATTTTCAAAATTGGTACCTTTCATTGTCACCAATAAACTTGAGAACAGGAATAATGCATCCACAGTGCCGAAGCGCTCCTTTAGTTCATTTTTTGTACTACAAGGTTTATATCGAGACGTTCTTCTCACCTGTAATTCTCTTCTGTATTGCTATTGTCTTGTCGTCCTAGCAGCTATCAGCCAGGACAGTTTTTACTTTACTGTGACACAGACGGACAGAGAGAAACATTAGTGGGTGAGAAGAGAAGCCATTAAAATTTTCTTTCACGTCTTGTACGTCAAAGGTGGCGCCAGAATGTCAATTCTTTGTTTTTGCGTTGCGAACAGGGTGAGTGTCTCACTGCCATCATGAAAGCGTGATAGCCTAATACGTGCTTTTTGAAACAGTGACAAATACAACGAACAGCGCACGTGTTGAATCCAGAGACGAAAATCATTTTATTTATGATTTTCGTCTCTGCATTTGGTGCTGGTGCCTGTTTTCGCTTAAGTGCTATTCAAAGGAACTTGTCGTATCAACTCTGCAGTTATCACAACCTGCAGGAGTTGCAAAAAAAAAAAAAAAAAAGTAGAGTTGAGGAGGATGAACTAAACAGTATTCAGTGGCTGAAGTTCCGCTGCCGTACAACCAAATAAAGAGTAACCCTACTATCAATGGAGGATAAAATCCTTGGATTAAAATTTTATTGTAATAAGTATTGTGAAACGGTTTGCTTCACTTCATAAAAGCAACTCCCAGAATTTCTTATTATACAACTGCACTTCAGCAAACCACCACATGACACCTTTGGTAGCACGTAGAATGTCAAGACGGTATCCGATTTTATTCAAAGTATTTTGAAAAATATAAATCATTGCCTGTTCAATACTGTTTTTTAACTCTGTGACTTTTTTAAGGTTACACTTTGTCCTTTACGTAGCCTCAGATAAGGGGTTACGTAACGAGATGGCCAACCTTAGAGGTATAATTTGATGGGGTTGAATTTTGTTTTCTTATCAGGTGCTTTCTCGTAATCAGCCTTCGCCTCCCTAACCCTATATGTGTATTATTACAGATCAACTTGTACTGTCCTAGGCTTCGGTGCGTTTCATCGTTCTGTGACTCTTCCCTGCATTATTTTCTGCTCTATTAGGCAAGCCAACACCATATTGATCCAGCTCAGCATCCTCCTCGTGGGATATTTTCTTAATGGTATATGTGCATTCATGGCCTCTGTGATTATTGCCTCGCTGATTCTAATATATTCGCCCTCTCTCCGCAATCCGCTTAATTAATAGATGCTGGGTAACGCCAAAACTGTCCTATTCCATTTTTTTAAATTAAAACTCGTGCTTTTACAATGAACTACTGAAACATTTTTCTTCCTCTTCCAACTAACGACTGCGTGACCACTACGTGCCAATGGTTCCTGTACTTTAAGCTCTGTGATATCATTGAGTAATGATGAGGTCAAGAATATTGAACCTAGTGTTTGCTCGAATATGTTTCTTTAGCAACCCCAAAATAATTTATACACTTGGTAGGGATAAATTAAAAACATTAGAGAAAGAAAAGGATTTAGGAGTTATGGTACTGGCCGATATGAAGTTTTCTGAGCAGTGTAAAAGCGCGGCTAGCAAAGCCCATTTGTCTGATCGATGATACATTAAACAGCATCTAGTAGAGGTAGAGAGGTCATAATCCCACTGTATATAGCAATTGTAAGACTGCATTTAGAGTAGTCTGCACAGATATGGAGACCTCATCTGAAAACAAGACCTTGAGCTTGAAAGGAGTGAAAGTCGGTCAACTTGATTGGTATAATTGGCAAAAGGGACACTGTATGAGAAAAGACTTTGATTATATAGGCTACGGAGCTTGGCAACCTTAGAGGCATATCCTGGTTGCGGTTTTTAAAGCTCTTTTTAAAGTTTGAAGAAATTCAAAGGTCAACTGGATACCAGGAGGACTTGTTTTTCTTTCTTACCTATTTTTCTTTCTTTTTTGTACGGTGCGTCAAAAGCCTGTGGCTTCCTTGCACTATATGACTAATACTATTACTAATATACACTGAGTGGTCACTGAATTATGACCACCTACCGAATACTTCGTAGGTCCTCCTTTAGCCCTCAGTACAGCAGCTATCCGACGTGGCATTGATTCAACAAGTTGTCGGAAGCGTCCAGAAAGTATGGCCAACCAAGATGTGTGTAATGCGGGCAGCAATGCAGGTATGGAGGTGATTAGTGTATCCAGAACCCTGATATGCCTTCCATAGTGTCCTACAAGTGCTCTATGAAATTGATATCGGGGGAAGTTTGGAGGCCAATCGATATGCTGGAAGTCAAAACTGTGTTCATCAAAACATTCCTGCACAACAAGTGCCCGATGGCTCGGCGCATTGTCATCTTGGAAGACACCATCGCCATTCGGGATAAAGTGTAACATAGCAGGGTGTACACAGTCAGCAAGCAGTTGACGATAGTGGAGACCAGTGATACGTTGTTCCACATGTACCAGGGGTCCAAGTTCCTGCCAGTGAAACATGCCTCACACCATACAACCGCCTCCACCGGCTTGCACTTTTGATACCATGCATGATGGATCAAGAGCCTCATGTTGTTGACGGCAAATCCGTACACGACCATCCACGGTGTGAAGTAATTAACGTGAATCATCTGACCAGCACACCTTCTTCCAGTCTTCTAACGTCCAACTTGACATGGTCTTTGCACCAGGCGAGTCTTTTACGCTGATGAACCTTGGTTAGAAGAGGATGCCATAGGGGTCGTTTGTTGGTATAGCCCATACGTGCGAGCGTGCAACGCATGGTCATGCCAGATATTGTTCCTGGTTGGCCCATGTTGTGTTGTACTGTTAACGAGTTGACAGTGCTGCGCCTGTTCGCCTGTACGAGTTGTCGGACCCGGCGCTCACCTCTGACATCAACCTTTCGCTGACCTTTGCAGTTTTGAGTCGGGTCGTTGTTTGACCATTTTGACGCCAGTCCTAGTACACTTTAACTACGGTGGCTCTCGAACACCCCACCAGTTCAGCCGTTTATGAAATCGAGGCACTAGGTCGTCGAGCACCCACAATCTGTCCTTTATCAAAGTCCGATAAATCGTTTCTTTTACCCATCACGCTCGGAATTTTTCTACCTATTGAACCACTGACACCTTATCTATGCTACGTAGGTGAACTAACTGCGACCTCTCGTACCTCACATGGTCAACGGATCGCATTCAGTTTTAGGGGTGGTCATAATTCAGTGATCACTCAGTGTATATATATATATAATAATAATACTACGGATAATATAAAAAATCCAACAATAATACCATCAGGGACCTAAGACAACGCAATGGGTGCACTGCATGATTGCTTGCAACTGCTTTGACTCATAAATATTACATTTACTGTCGTTTTAGCTTCCTTTTTTATAAATAATTATAATTATATATATATATATATATATATATATATATATATATATATATATATATATATGGTATAATTATAGAATTATAATTTATATATAAATTTATAATATAAATATATACCGTTCAGAGACGTATTTATCCCACATATTATCATTTTAATTAATAGCGTACAGAGCGGAGAAAACATTGCCATTGCTGTTTCTTGCTATCAAAAGAATAAATATCTAATAACAAGAGAAATGTCAGTTAATTACAGCAACTTTTGCTACACATAAATTTTTACAAAAGTGTACTGTTGCGGTTGCTTCTGAGAAGATGTGGGTTAGTCTATACGACAAGGTACCATTACAACAGCTGGCAATTCATATTGTACTCTGATGATTTCCTTGACTTAATCACTTTATGGACAGGTGAATGTGATTCTTTCATTTCATATGTGTATCTGCTTACTTACTATTTCCTGATTATATAGTTAGCTGTTTTTGTATTTGCTTTTCACTGGCATTACATTTTTACAGGTCAGGGTATTAATTGTAAGAAATGAATATGTGGCTCATAAGAATGGATACTTAACCTAACAGTCACTACATCGCAACCGCATTTGACCTAACCCTTTGTTTAAAACAATGAGCGAAATTTCAGTGGATTCCTAGCCACTTGCAAGTCCGAATTGTTCTTCCCGGTTCACTTGATCGGCTGCATTGAGACACAGCATCTGCTATGAAAGGTAAAAATTTCCATCTTTGAAATGCTTAACTTAATTTAAAGCAAGTGTCATTTATCAGACATCTGTGTCTGATAAATAATTGCTTTTTCAGTTATTTCGATCTTTTGTTAAACAGAAATGTGAAACATAAAAATGTAGGCATTTCCCAAGTCGCTTCCTGAAAACAAGAATTTCGTCAAAGTACATATTTTTCAATATTCTTGGAAAATTGCAAACAGAATTTCAAAAATATTAATTGCAAACTTTAGAAAACTACCCACAGAAAATAAGGAACCTTTAAAATTTTAAATGTGAATATTTTTTTATTATTTTATTCAAAGAATTAGAAAAAAACATTGACTTACTTAAAGAACATTCTGAATACTATCAAAATATTTGTAGTATTATTCGGTTAATAGTATAATTTAGTTTTCCTTTAAAAAAAAATTCAAGTAATGCATTCTGTATATTATAATTTAGAAATTGTTCCTTCCTCGAAGCCTTTCTTTTATATCGAGATTGACTTCAGCCTGCTTGAATTTCAAATTTATATCTTCTTTAGGGGAGGGGGGATTCAAACCATTAGTGCTACATGCGTTGTCTAGTTTCTATTGCGTTGTTTCTAATGAATTGTCATTTCTACAAATACAGAATATGAAAAGAGGAATGGTATAATTTCATGAATATTAAAATTTTTCATGGATGATTTCATTTGCATTTGTTATCTTTTCTGAAGATACCTCAGAAAAAGCCCAAACATTTACGCTACGTTTATAATTTTTGCAGTTGCGTGTGCCAGCCATTATTGTACAGATCATTTATCAAGGCAGCACAAAGGGTCTCCACCAGTTCAGTCACTAAGGCAGCACAATCAGCCACAATTCAAGATCATTCACCAAGGTAACAAAGAGCTAGAGCCAGGATCATTCACCAAAGTAACATTTTCATCAGTGATAGACATGCGTTAAATTAGGAGAAAGCAACCCAAAAATATTCAAAACACTTTACCTCTCATTCATGCTTACTTCTAAGATATTTAAGGAAAAAATTGCATTCTGAATTAATAAGATTTTCACCTACAGAACTTCTTTCAATCTGATCTATAATCAATTTTTAGTAGATCCATAAAACAGCAAGTTCTCTGCCTATTAAACACAGCTCTTGCAGACTCCTGAAAGGCAAAAAAGATCTTTTTAGAACCGATTAATAATTGTTCATCATCCTCCGTAAAACTAGTGTCAGACTGGGAGCACTAGAAATCATTTCCAATATGAGATCTGCATATTCCTTACATAATACGAAATATTCGATTGAAATCTAGTTCTATTACGAATGTTAATTAGCGGTAAAATAATTTGAGGAGCTTTGTACTCCACCATAAGACAAATGGGCTGAGTAAATCCTTCCACTGTGTTCTCTCGTACTTCGGGCTCTAAAAGTGATAGTCAAATTATAGCCAGCTTAAATTTATCAGTGGGTATTTCTCAGAAATGTTCCCTGATAAAATTACCTATACCCAGTAGTGAATTTAAACACGAGTGGAGTTGGGGAAGGGCGATCTGTTAAGTTCAAATTTACACTATTGATCTCCCCCAACAGAATCAGTGATTGTAGATTTTAAAATTTGTACGCGTAGGATTAAGTAGAACAAAATAAAAAAAATAAAAAAACGAAAAAAACCCAGAACCACTTTAAAGGCTATCAGACACAGACAGCCCCTTAGGAATAGTTATAAGCAGAAAGAAAGAAATCTATGATTTTGGATATAGTGGTGTGCCTTCGTAGCCGAGTGGTCAAGCACGAGGGTACAAAAGTCCACGCGCTTTGAGTGACCGTGATTCAAGCTTACGTGACTTCTAAATACGGTAGAATGTTATTGTATTCCCTCTCCCACCGCGTGAAGTCCTCTGACCTTATGTAGTCGCCCTGGAGTATAAACAGAAAAGAAAATTTATTTATTTTATAACGGGAGCTCTTAAGGGAGTTGGTGTATAATAGACGGCTTGGCAGAATGGTCATTTTTTTTCTCTTTATATTTTCCTATTTATTATAATTTCATTTTTATATGCTTTTAATTTCGTGTAACTTATGATTTCCTATGTAACTTTTTCTTTTCCCACTTTTAATCATTTTCTGCCTAATGTAAAACTCCTGGACAATGTCGCCGTGATGAGTATTACTGTTCTAGTACTTGTACCGTACTTAGTAGCAATTAAAAAAAAAAACAAAACTCATATTTCATCATATCACTGATATACAGAGTGTTGTCATATTAACATCGTCATATCAAGAAACGCATTATATTATATTGGCCTTCGGTATTTGCCTTCTTTGGCAGGGTCTGGTGCGTTAACCGCTCGGTCATCCTGGCACCCGTAGCAATCAGCGCAAAGCGATGGTGTTGTGAAAACGTGGAGCCATGTTCAGTTTGAGTATACGATAACACCATAAAGAAAGCAAACAAACATAAGAAAATACTTTCGGGAAACAAAAGGGGTAGTAAATGAGAACTTTGAATAAAAGTGAAGGTTTAGATGACTAGTAAAAAGCAGCTACTGAGTAAGGACAGTTCTCAATTATGTATGGTATTCGAAGGAGAAATATATGCAGATTTTTTCGTGGAGATCAGTATGGAGTTATAGCCAATTGAGTATAAATATATGGCTGTAAGTATGGAACAATAAAGTTTTAAAGATACCTGTCGTGCGTCTTAGCCTCGCTTGAAGTAATATTTAGTATTGTTGAAATGACAAAGGAAAAGTTTAAGCTTTAGTCGAAGTTCAAAACGGAAACGGAATGTGCGTTATTCAACAAGTTTCAGCGCGATATTTTTCGGTTCTTTTTTTTTATTATTATTCTTTAACGTAGTACGCAAAATATTGAATAGCATACAGCCACAATTTTCTGTGACATAAATAGTTAACATTTGATTCATTATTACGCAACAAAAAATTTAAATTATCATCAACCAAAACGAGAAGGACAAGTTGCCTAAGACGAGCTTTTCAGACGAGCGTATTGTAATCGCACGATATTATACTCATACAGCTTGAGTTTTTATTCTTTACGGTCGAAGACTATCTGTTCGACACCGGTAGTCATTTGAACTCACTCGAGAATGGATGATATAAGCAGGAACATGCTTTGTATACGTATATCGCCATATTAAAAAGAATAATTTAAAAAAAAAAAGAAAAAAGAAAAACGGAATTGTGGGTCCACAAACTAGTAATGTTTCGGTTATCGGAAGAATCATTCGGTCGAAATTTTTATAATATACGAAAGGTTTATTATAATATACTAATCAAAATGTTTGCATCAGATATGTCTTGAATTGTTGGTAGCGGAAAACTGGGAAATCACTTTTGTCGGCAGAAACCACGTCGCACTATCTATTGAGTCCGTCGCAGTGCTTAGCATAGAAGATTAAAGTACTAATCTCTGTACGGAAAGTTATTGAATAAAAATCACGATGAACAGCTCCTGTAAAGTGCCCCAATAGGGTTCATTATTTATCGCTACCCATACATCAGGCGCTAAATGGGTCTGTAGTTATTATCTCCTCTCTCCGCTTTGATGACTAATTATTTGAAAATACACGCATTTGTTAATCAGCTAAAGATCAACTTAAAGGTTAAAGTAGCGCTTATAACCAACATAATTCGAGTTGGAACACGGTGAGGTAGTGGTTTGCCAAGAAGACACCTACGTAATAGTTCCTTGTCCTCAAAAGCTTCAGAGATTGCATGGCTTCAATAGATACTTTATAAATGTGACTCTTGACACTCTAAATTTGTTGAATAATAAGACACAACAGGAATTCGGTTTATTCTTTTTTCTTTCTGCCCTTAAAATAACAACTTATGGATGGTCTCAGGATGGGTTCCAGCAACGTTCCGAAACGTTACCTTAGTGTATAGTGATTTAATTACTAGCTAAATGAATTATCTTAATATTCACGTGGTATAAGAGTGGTCATTATAGAAATCTACATTCCATGGAAAACCACCACATAATGTTCTTCTCCAACTATATTTACAGTACAATGGGGCCTCGACTTAAGATGACATCGACATCCGATATTCTCAGGAACCGATATACCTTCCACATGATCGTTTATTTTAAGGACCGATGATATTTGCAGCTACCGATGGCTTTCCGATTTAGCTGGAACGTGGATGAACGTGGATGAAAATTTTCAGACGTGTGGCGCACGAAACATCACTCGTACGATTGTTCTCAACCAATTAGCGTCTTTTTTATTGTTCAACAACGTTATTGATCAACGCGTAACGCGCGGAACATCCCTCGTTCGATTGTTTCAGATCTATGACGATCTGAAACTTAAAAGCTCCAGCGACAGTGCTGTGCGCTTTGATGACTTTAAAGCCAGCAGAGGCTGGGTCGAGCGCTTCAAAAAAAGGGCGAATATCAAATCAAAAGTGTTGAAAGGCATGGGGAGGCATCCAGTGCTAATAAAAAAAAAAAAAAAAAAAAAAAAGCAGCGGAGACCTTTAAAATTAAATTTCAAGAGTTTGTTGATCAAGAGAGTTATCTTCCTCAGCAGGTTTTTAACATTGACGAAACTGGCCTCTTTTGGAAGCGAATGCTCAAGAGAACGTACATCACTAAGAATGAGGATAGTTTACAGGGGCATAAGCCTATGAAAGATAGGCTCACTCTCCTGTTGGGTGCCAATGCCTCTTGAGATTTTAAGCTGAAGCCTTTGCTTGTGAATCACTCTAACACCCCCGGAGTATTTAAACAACAAAAGGTCGACAAAGGAATGCTGGGAGTGTTTTGGCGGAGTAACAAGAAGGCCTGTGTTGCAGGATATGTCTTCAATGAATGGGAGCTTGAAGTTTTCTGTCCTTCAGTGAAGAGTTATCTTGAGAAAAATAAGCTTCCATTGAAGGCACTGCTCCTGCTGGATAATGCGCCAGGCCATGATCCCAACTTTGTTAGATCTCTTGAGGCACAATTTGACTTTGTTCAAGTCAAATATTTACCACCCAACACCATTTCTCTTCTTCAACCAATGGACTAGCAAGTGATTGCAAACTTCAAGAAAATCTACACCACGAAAACATTCGCAAGTTGCTTTGCAGCCACCTCTGATGAAAATGTTATCACCCTCAAAGATTTTGGAGGTCGAAGTTCAACATGCTGGATTGTGTGAGGCTGATTGTAAGTTGTTGGAATGATGTTTCCACCAGGTGCTTAAATTCAACCTTGAAAAACGTTTGGCCTTTAATTATCCATAACGTTGATGGATTTGAAGATGATGGTGCTTTGATAAATGATATCGTTACTCTTGATAAATCAATGGGTCTGGATGTTGGCGAAGAGGTTGTGGAAGACCTTATTGGCGCTCATGGGCGTGAGCAGTGACAGTAGAGAGGAAGAGGAAGAAAAAGACAACCAAAAAGTGTCAGCTGAAGAGTTGAAGACTGCCATTTCCGTTGGGAGCGTTTAAGAGAAGTGGTAAAAAAAAAACCCGACATTGAGAACACTGAACTGATGATGTGAAAAATGGAAGACAAAGTAATTTCTTACTTCAGGAAGCTACAAAAAGTCGTAAAAACAGTCCACTTTAGACAGTTTCTTTGCCAGTAGCAGCAAAAGACTGAAAAGCCACCTGACGATTGATATAGTCCCACCACTATGTGGACATGTGTATATGTAATGGGCGGCACCTAGAACGTCTGTTCAACTCCGTCTCGTGTCTCTGTGAAGAACAGTATCACTACAAATGGGCCAGATATGTGTGTGACGTAGGTTTGTGTGTGTGTGTTCTGTTGTTATGTTCTGGCCAATTGGCTTGTTGTTATGTTCTGGCCACCAGAATCATCTGTCCTTGACAGATGATTCTGGGTACTCGTCCACACCACGGGAAAGTGGGCCAGTTCCAGTAGAGCATGTAATGCCTCAAAAGAGACTCTGACCCACCTGATGTTGCCAAAAGGTGAGCCAGATTCCTCCGGGGGCCCATTCCAGAGGAAAAAGAAAGGAGCGAGAGAGAAAATAAAATAATAATAAATAAAAAAATAATAATAATAAAAAAAAGAAAATAATAATAATGTTAATAATTAAATAAGCACAACCCGTGGTGCTGGTTTAAAAAAAAATTAAAATAAAATAAAATAATAATAAACTAATAGTAAAAAAAAAAAAAAAAGAAAAAGAAGATTCTGGGACTGATAAGATCAAAAAAAAAAAAAAAAAAGAATAAAAGTCCCACCACTATGCTACCATTGATTTCATCAGCAGAAGAAACTGTGCCTTTGCAACAAGTTGTCTTGTTATTCCGCTACTTTCAAACAAACGGCCTCGCCAGTTTTTTTTTTTCTGTTTTTTTATCACTTATTTTAGAGACCACCTGCTCCCTGATCAGGGATCAGAAAAGTCTTGAAAGAGGCCGTCATAGCAGTGTCTCATCTTTTAAATAAATGTTAGATTAGCCATTTGCTTGAAAGTAGCTAGTTGTGAAGTTGTTTTTGTTTTTAGGCGCATCCGCAACTGAATACCATATTGAACTACTATGTATTATACCTGTACAAGTGCGTGTGTTTAGCCCCATCTTGCGCGGATCTAAACACACACACACACACACAGTGAACAATCATTTGTCCTCATGGGTAGAGGATGTTCATAAATTATCACAACATTGATTGTAAGAGGTTGCTCAACTCTGAAGCCTACAAGAGCCTCATTTCCAAACAAACTATGAGAAATACAAACAGCTGCCTGCCTGCAACCCAGTAACTGCATCCGAGAGCCAAATCTGATGTTCTGCAATATATATTTTTGATCAATGTAATTCATATTCGTTGTTAATGTATATATAGAATATGCTATGTATTTTTTTATATATATTTGTCTCCTTTGTACTGAATTTATGCCCCTAGTCTAGTGCTGCGATGGGCTTGCTGTAGTTGCAATAAATGAATATTTATTTATTTATTTATATTAATCTTGCCCATAACATCGTATATTAGCGTCTTGAAATGCTCGTGTGAATTAATTAATCAATATTCTGCATAATTAAGTTCATGCTTATAGCTATAAAAGCTATAAAAAGTAGTATGTCGGGCATAGCTTCTTTTTGCATATTGCTTTGAACAAACTGGACACGATTCCCGTTAGAGGCAACCAGAATAATCTCACAATAACTGTATACATTACATTCAGTACATAAAAAACTACGCTTTCAGTCCACAGCAAAAACATAAAATACACAGAAAGTGCTAATAGATTATATACAGCTTACATTGCATTATATAGATTATATAGTTATTATATACAAGCTGCAACACATAAAGACTGTCTAGTCTGGACACTTTCACTGAGAGTTATTCCGCCGAAAATTTCAGGAATGCTGACTGCACTTCACTATGGATTTGAGCTTTTCTTCTCTGTAGGCAGAATCTCTGGACCACACATCCAAATCAATGTTTGCGGAGTTCAGCGCGCCGATGATGCTGTTTGGAAAGTGACGCTTGAAGGTCGAGAGCTTCTGCAGGTTAGAACAGAGCACTGGACGGTTTCTGAGGGCTCTACCAGGGATTTTCCAGCCTACGATTTACCAGATATTAACGAAGTCGAGAGCAGCGGAGCACAGATTAAGCGTCATTGTGAGCTTCCTCGCATACGCCAGGTGCTGGGCCGGGGTGTATATCAGATTTATGCAGAGCTGTGATTTTGATGTTGTTTAGGGTAAGTGAGCCCAATTGTTGGCCCACTTTAGGACCCAGGATTCCAGACCCCAGAGCGTCTTCAGACTGGACATAGGAGCAGCCGACCAAACTTCAATACCATAACTGACGATAGAACTAAAATAGTAGATGAGAAATTTTCCTGACTGTTTCCTTGTTGTGCGCTCTACCGAGATCAAGTTTCGTACCCCAGAAAGCCCGTAATGCTCTTGAACGCAGTTTCTGGATGTGTTCCTTATACGTTAGGTTTTCGTCCATCACCACTCCTAGGAATTTTACGGAATCAGTGGCGACGAAAACACGCCCCGCAATGGAGGGCTGCAGAGAGACTGCAGGATTGAGGTCTCCTTGTGCTCTAGGTGAGAAGATGATATATCTGGATTTTTCAGGCTTTATTTTAACCCCAAAATAGGTAGAGTATTCACAGAAAGAGGACAGATATTTGTTCAAGAAGACAGACTTCGATAATTCCTCTGCCTGGTCTGGTGAGGTGTTAGCCTGGCTTGAGAGGTAACATACAAAATTGTCGGCGTAGGCCTTAAACGCAGGTATCTCATTCATTAGCGGAATAAATATCGCTGAAAAAAGCGGTGCCGCCAACGATCCACCTTGTGGTATACCGACTTCCACCTGTTTTGTGATGCAGTTATTCCCTTGTTGGAAGGTAAGGCACCTCTTGGTTAGCAGTTTCCTGAGTAGCTTCGAGACATTACCCGTGAAGTCGTAGTAGTTCTCCAGGAGGCACATAAGTGGCTTAACTTGCACTGAGTCAAAGGCTGCTTTCAGATCCAGAAAAACAGCATGCATAACATAGCCTTACTCCCAGGCTTGAAGGGTTTTCAAATTTAGGGCCTGTATGCATGTTATCAGCGATCTTTGTGAGAGCGCGTAATGTGTATGCTGAGGTCTCTGGGAAAAGATCTGATTGGCAAGCGCTTTAAACATGCATTTCTTCAGGCATTTGAGAAAAGAGGAGGAGGAGATAGAAATAGGCCTATAATCAGCAGTTGAGGTCGGATTCTGCACCTTTGGAACTGGGATGACTCTATAATTTAGCCAAGCGTTTGGGACGACTCCCTGTTGTAAAATTCTGTTATACAGCTTCGTCAGCTAGTCGCTGATGAAGTAGGAGGCAACCTTTAGACAAAAGGTGGGAATAGAATCACTTCCCACTATTTTCTTATTGGACTGGGCGTTGATGGTCTTGATTAGCTCCTCTTGGCCAATTGTTTGCGTGTTCGTATGCCACCAAAGATTTTTAGAAGGGAAAGAGAATGTGCAGACGATGAACGACCGACCAGGCTGTCCAGTATCCACGAGAACTGATGAAAATGTGGACAGGGTAAGGACATTGCTTAGAAGTGATCATCATTTAAGCATTAAAATGGTTGAATCAGAACCCAATATGGACAAAGAAACAGACAAATTTTAACTGAAAATTGAGGTATGAGAAAAGTGTGTACCAAAAGTGATATTCTGTTCTTTTTAAAATGTGCTGTGACGAAACCACTATACTAATTTAAAATCTGTCTAAAGTTGAGTTTGTTTTGCTAACTTCCCGGTATTTGCCATAAGACCCATTCGTTCCAAGGATCAAAGAAGTCCCGTTCTATTTTACAGATTTTTTTCTTACAGATTTTCTGTTCCCAAAAGCTTTCTCTACCAATAACACCCCCAACCGATTAAAGTGGTTTTACAATAAGGTGAAGGCAATAACGATGGGCAACTCGATGAAGCACCCATTGACTTCGTAAATGACAATTAAAAGGTGTGATTTGTTAGTTATTAATTAAAGTTAATAAACATCAGAAGTATTAAACAGACACCGAAAAAAATTACACTTGTGGTATTTCGAACATATAAGAGATCGAACATATGCACATTGTTTGCTTATAGCACAATAATTAGGTAGACCCTAACGAATCGAAACCCTTGCTACCAGCTGTGACTAAAGAAACAAGGGTTTCCACCATGAAAGACAAAAAAGGAATGAACACCTTACATTTCATATTACATGAATACTTAACTTTAGACTCCATTGATTAGTGAAAGATATCTGTTTACATTTAACATATTTAAAATTTTAAATAAAACGTTGCAATCTGCATCCCAATGTTATGTCTCTATTTGTTCCCCTTTCACGCATCTGAATAGTGTCTGATATACTTTACCCACTTTGACAAAGCAATTCAACTCATATTTAGTTTCAGTTATTCTGGCCGAAGTATTTTTAGCTATTTCTCTTCCAAAAACACACGTTGCTTGTCGTACCTCCAGTCCTTGTCTGCTGCGAAGCCTACGAACAAGAAAATCGTCCTAATAACACATAACCAAAAGCCAGTTTATACAGGTGTACAGGACAAAGTAAATTAGTTGCTACAATGTCCACCTCATCAGAAAATAATGTAATTTCTGGATTATATGCTTAATTACCGTTTTTAAAGAAATACACCATATTTAAAAAAAAAAAAGAAGTGAACTGCATATTTATGGTCTGTATAATGAAATAATTGTGCAGCAGTTATTATACAAGTAATATGTTAAGTAATACAAGTATTAGTTGTATAATATGTTCTAATTATACAAGTAATATGTTAATGAAAATACTATAATTTAAAAACGGAATTTAAATACACATATTTATTTCACAGAGGCTATTTTTGCATCATTTCCTTAAAAAATACGTGAACACATTTAAGGGCTAGTTTTTATCTCTGCGTCTATATAGAAAAAGAAAGCAAAGAACATCAAAGATAAGGGGGGGGGGGAATCAGTGATAAGGGATTTTATTTTTGTAGACAGTTTCCATGGTTTCGCGTAGCCTTTGATTTTGAATGTTATCCGTCTGTGTATTTTATTACTAACAACGATGGCTGTTTGTGGTACCGTCAGTAGGGTAGTGCCACAGTTCTTAAAATTAAACAGAAATTTCAATTCGTAAAATAATAATTACAGTCGCTGTAAATTTCATGCTTGAGTTCCACACAAGTGTTGTGTGAAAATGCATCTTTTCATGTACACCCTTGCGCATGATATGAAAAGTAAGTGCAGTTTCCCCAATGGATATTTGGAGAATAAGTGACTAATTCTTAATTTTTTTTCTATGATGGCTTTACAACAGCACTCTTCAGCCTGCAGTTCGCGGGCCATGTGCTTCCCGTGAAGCCATTCTGTGAGGCATATTAACTTGAATACAGCATAAAAAGGAAAGGCATAATGTTTGTGATACCCTACTCAGAACTGGTCAGCAACGACATTGAAAAAAAAAAAAAAATATATATATATATATCTAAAAACAAATATGATCAGTAAAAAACAGAATTACAATGCTCAATACGTTTTATGTTGTATTTCAATATTTGTAGAAGAATAAGAGAAATTTATGACACTCTTTAATTTCTGGAGTTTTTAATTTCCTTAATTTCTGGAATTTTTGACTTTTTAATTTCTGGAGAGTGTCATACAGATGGTTCTACGTATCATATTACGATAAATATTTCTTATTCTTCTGAAATATAATAACAACAGATTAAGTGGGGATCAAACTCAATATTGTGTTAACAAGGTTTTATTATAACTTCAATAGTATTAAGGTCATGCTTAATTAGTTTGGTAAAGTAAACTGTTGTAAAGAATGGAACAAGCAAAATCCAAAATGAGAAGAGCGATGATAAACACTTGTGAGACCTGTCCATTAAAATGCAGAAAATAAGAAGTGATAAGACTTGCATTAAAATAACAAGGCACCATACTGAAATGGTGAAACTACCTCAAACAATCCTGGCGTTATGAAAGTAATGAATTTTGTATTTGCAAAATTACAAGGCTTGAAAATTAAGTTCCAGGACTAAGCTAACTTAAAAAAAACCAGATGGCTTTTAATATTTTTAAAAAGTAAGTGCATTGTTCGGCTACATACTTGTGAGATCTCTCATGGATCTGATGAAAACATTTTTTATGTATTTGAACTGACAGCCACCAGTTCTCTGCCACCTTTCTTTGTTACCAATTTAAATTTAGCAATACTTATTGATTGTTCTGTGTTCCAGAACATGAATGAATGAATACAGGTTAAATTTCAATGAGTTTTCTTGTAGCGATGTTCAACACCAACCTCCCATCATCTATGTATAACAGAAAAATAAAATAAAATCTCTGTACAAATGAAAAATGGCTTAAAATTGATGTGACCTTTGGCTTCCAATGCTTTATTAAGACCATTTGCTAATTAGACAGTTTGGCTACCTATCTGAAGGATTTCTGCTTTGACACGTTCCACTAGAGCGTCTACGAGCATTTTAAAAAAGTGTCAGGAGGGATACTGCACCGAGTAACCAACAAAATGCCTTGCAATTTCACACACACACACACACTCTCGTAGGTAGTGGGGGTGTGTTCTAACACGTACTCAATTAGATTGAGTACGTGTGGGAATACCGTCTTCGTGAAATTCCATGTTTCAACCAGATTGAAATATGGGAGTAGGGTCGGTTAAAGTAAATATGTAACGTTTCGAATGGTATCTCTTAAATCACTCGGATACATATTTGACTCAGTGACTAACCTTGCTCAAGTTTTTTTACACTGTTTCCTACATGAACTTTTATATCACTTCCGGTTATAGCACAGATTCATCAGACCACATGATCTCCCATTCGTCCAAGCTCCATTATTTTAGCCTTTCATACCATTACAATTTTTACAGCTTATTTTTTGAGATCAGCAGTATGCAGAACGGTCTCCAGCTGCCATAGACCATTCTCCCTGGAGTAAGTTTTTATCTGTCATTTCTATAATACTCGAATAGAACTCAGGGAGTGAGCATCAACAATTATACTTCATTTTAAACAGGAGAGATTCATTTCTTTCCCTCTTACTAATGAATGAATCATGTGGGGGACCCTGTACACAACTTTACGTAAGTCTCTTGCTTATGTCACATGTTACCACTCTATTGATTTGCATAAATTCGAATCTTTCCAACGCAAATGGCCGCATTGATTCTAATAAAATAGTCAGTACATTTAATCAATGCATCCTAAAAGCATAAATGAGGCTTCCAATTTGGAACCATTCTCTAGCGTTGCTGAAGACTAGGAATCCTGCTCTTCTGCTTTAATTAACTTAATCCCCACACATTGAATAGCTAGCAGATCGATTATTATTATGGTTCCAGAATTGATGTGCGGAAGTTTTCCTTGAGCCAGCAGATGGTTGATTGTATTGTTGGAAAACTTCCATCTGTTGTTGTGGAAGTGGGTAGTTTGAATAAATTCAAGGAAGAACTAGACAAACTATTGGAGGAAACGGACAGATGATGCGAGGAGTTTTTTCAAGCTGATGCTATAAACTTGCTTTCTTGCATCATTTGCCACTACTAATAACTAATAGTATTTATTGTTGTCATTAATAATGCTCATTTTCATGATGATATGATGGAAGCATTTAAACAATATATTTTTGTCCGTTATAGTGAGGCGTGTTCTAAGTAATCAACTTGTAATATTTGCTTCTTTTTAACAAGTTGTTATTATGTTTGGTTTTTGAATATTACTACTAATAATAATAATTATTAAATGACATAATTTATTATTAAGAATGAGAACGGTATGTGATACAAAAAACAAAAAAAAACACGAATAACATTTCTCAAATCAGTGTAAAAAACTGAATTAAAAACAGCTATAGTTTACAAACATCGCAAAAAACCATGCAAAGCGATGTTATTCTTTCGTTGTGTAATTTTATTTGTTGAAGTTGCGCGTTCTTACGCTCCCATCCTAGCAATCTACACGACTGCTAGGGAATACCTAAATTTGAGCCATGAATTTTTTTTTTTTCAGTCCCTTCCATGTTTATTCGGAAATATGTTAATGGACGGCCTTAGGGCAATTATATAATGGAAACCGTAGTCATCTCCGAATACCTTCCAAACTTTTCCAAGTATTTCTAAGTTAAAATATTCCCAATTTGATCGATTTTAGGACTGGCTAAAGAAGAAATTTGCCAAATGAGTACACAGGAATTAAATACCAGTTTTATTATAAATTTGTTTGTTTTCTTAAACTAAATACCGTGCCAAATACATTCTCTCACATCTTTTGTATATATAATAACTTCACAAAAGAAAATTGTTTGTGTTCGCTGTGCATTCCTTAATGAAATTTAGCTAACATAAATTTAAAAAATAAAACAAAGATCATGACCTTAATATGACGTGAAGTTAAAATATTCCCAAACAGTCCTGAGAGTAACTTAAGCGAATAAAATGAGGCAACAGAGAAAATAATTAACTGGCAAATGATCTTTGCTAGTTAATTATTGGTCGGTTTTATGACTGGATTTCGCTGATCTCAAGGTCATTGATTTAAATTTGCTCACCACACCTTTCACACCTTCTTGACTGAGGAGATATTAGTGGTTCTTCGTCCGGGAGCGCAATGATGATCCAATCAACATCCTAAACTGATGATGGACTCACGAGCACTCCCTCCCCCGTTATAATGGGATGTATACCTTTCATTCCTAGCGCCTTACCTTCATTTAGCTTCAGTAACTTTCCCGTGGACTCTTCTCTGATATCGTTAGACCACTTAATATACAGTAGTCTGATTCCTTGTCACTCTTCCCTCGTGGTTCGAACAGCCTTTAAGCTGTTAAGGATCGTTGCGAAAGTGCATATTTAACTCACTGCCTCTTCTATGAAATTTCCATTTCAATGAAGCAAAGAATCTGTCTGAGAACCTGAACTTGATAGTTGTAATATTCAAGTATGATAAAGAGAGTAACATTTTCTTTTGCATGATAAACCTCTCTCTCTTTTTTTTTTTTTTTTTTTTTCGTTAATTTAAACCGTTAACCCCTCTTGTCATCCAGTTTGGTACTTTTCTTTTGTGGAACTTCTTTACTGGAAGAAATTCATTTGTAGCTTCCAGAATAAATCTCTTCCAGGTAGTCTGGATAATTCTTTCCTTGTAGTTGTATTTGCCCTAATTTATTGATACCTATAGGTATGTGTTATCTTTAATTTATCGTTTGAATTGTTAGATAAAGATAAAAACTAATTAGATAAATTTCTTCTTCCTTAAAGAATCGTTTTCAAGTACTTTTATTTCTTTCACATAATTTCCGCAATTTTGGTGATATCTACTTGTATTATGTATATGCGATTCTAAATCAAAATTGTAATTAGTTGAAATTTAATTGAAAATAGTTTATCTTTATAATTATAACAAACTTGATTCATTGTTGAATTTTATTAGTGTTCATTTTAAACTTAATATGAAAGTCCTGGGGAATGTAATTTTTCTTTTAAGTGATCGGAAAAGCAAGCGACTGTTAAGCCGCTTTTTCTCTCTCCGAAGAAATAGAGTTGAGAAAGAACTTCGTCACCAACGTATTGCAGTTCTCCTTTCAGCAAAATAACGATGTATAATGAATAGATGAAATATGTTGGCACTATATTTTTCTATTATTCTTACTTAGAGAAGACAGATGAAAGCCTCATATGCTGGCTAAAGTACAACGGATGTTTCACAAGGGACTAATCTGAGCCCACTTAGAATCCGACAGGGAAAACGCGACTTGCTAAACGTCCCTCGTGACTCACATATTTTCGTTTTATTGTTATGGTTTCAGCACGGATCTTGTGTAATAGAGTTCGCCAGTGATTCCGAGGGTATTCTTAGATACACCGTTTCACCTCTTCACCTGTTGGCCGCTTTGTCTTACTGTTAATGCCATGTAATGTAAACGACTGAAACCCAAGCAGCAGTGAACATCTTACTGTAATTAAGGAAGCATCGAAGCACAAAGTTCAGCTCTAAGGATATCACGTCAGGTAATGTGGAGAAATAACAAGTTTAACATTTCGATAATCCGCAAACATTTCATTTGCTAATTATTGAAACGTTTACAAAACTGCAATAACACGTGTTTTAAAGATTTAAGATTTCAGGTAAAAATTATACAGGGTGTTTCAGTTAAACGTTTCAGAACTTCTAAGAGGGGTAGGGCACATCCTGACAACTCGAAATCATATAGCAATGTGGGGTCGGAAATGCTTTCCTGAAGCGGTGTTGTACACAGAAGCATCATAAAGAAAAGAGACCGTAAGTGAGAAATCGTTTTAATAATACATGAAAAGAAGCAAAAGGTACATGGATTAAAGTAAGTGTTCGAAGTTTCTTCCACGGGCTACAATGCACGCCTCACATCTCCGACGCATGGACATCCGAACATTCTGGAATACTCCAGGCAGCGTGTCCAGACACAGCAACCGGAGGATTATGCACCTCGTATTGCTTTCGCACAGTGGTACCTTGGAAAATGTGCTACAAATCCCCTTTTTCCTGCTGAAGTGTTGTTTTCCGATGAGGCATCCTTCACAAGGGAAGGAATTTTCAACACGCATAACGACCATATCTGGGCGGTCGAGAACCCGCATGCAATACGACGTCGTGCAGCACAGATTCGATTTTCGGTCAATGTATGGGCCGGTATTATGGGAGATCACCTCATCGGACCTTACCTGTTACCGTGTCGTCTAACCGGACCTATCTACTTGATCTTTCTGCAGCAAGTATTGCCACAACTTTTGAGAGATGAACAGATTTCTGCATCGACGCAATAGACTGTGGTTCCAACACGATGAAGCCCCTGCCCATTATAGCGGAGATGTTCGTAACTACCTGGATGTCACATTTGGTCAACAGTGGATCGGACGTGGTGGTCCCGTGCGTTGGCCTGCTCGGTCACCCGACCTATCATGTCTTGATTTTTATTTCTGGGGTCATATGAAATCGCTAGTTTATGACACCCCTGTTGACAATGCTGAGGAGCTGGTTGCAAGAATCGCAGTAGCTGCCGAAGAAATTCGAAATTCGCCTGGAGTATTCCAGAATGTTCGGATGTCCATGCGTCGGAGATGTGAGGCGTGCATTGTAGCCCGTGGAAGAAACTTCGAACACTTACTTTAATCCATGTACCTTTTGCTTCTTTTCATGTATTATTAAAACGATTTCTCACTTACGGTCTCTTTTCTTTTTATGGTGCTTCTGTGTACAACACCGCTTCAGGAAAGCATTTCCGACCCCACATTGCTATATGATTTCGAGTTGTCAGGATGTACCCTACCCCTCTTAGAAGTTCTGAAACGTTTAACTGAAACACCCTGTATATATATATATATATATATATATACAGGGTGTCTCAAAAATATTGGTACAAACGTTTAGGGGAGGTAGGTAACATCTAAAGAAATGTGAATCGCATAGGAACCCATAACTGGAAATGTCACTGTAAGTCGGTAGACGGCGCTGTTCATCATTTCACGAGAGGGAAAATTTCTGCTTTACTCATTCAAGCAGTAGTCGCCGCACGAAGAGCAGGCATCGATATACGAACTGTGAGCTGGCAGACATGCACCTAGTGTATGGATTAGCAGAGGGCCCACACGGTGTGCGCCCCCATGCGGCACAACATCGCTTCGCAATAAATGTGTGGGCAGATATGGTCGGTGACTGCTTAGTCGGCCCATACCTGTTACCATCCCCCATGAACTCCGCTAAATATTGGATCTTTCTTGAACAAGTTCTACCAGGGTTACTTGACGATGTTCCAGCAAATGTGAGACGCAACATTTGGTTTCAACATGACGGGCGCCTGTCCATTATGGAAAGTGTGTTCGTGACCATTTGAACAGGCATTTTGGGCGTCGATGGATTGGCCGTGGTGGACCCGTTGCCTGGCCCGGCCCCCACGCTCACCTGATTTATCGAGCCTTGATTTCTTTCTGTGGGGGGCCCTCAAATCTATCGTGTATGAATCGCCTGTGGAGACGGAAATGTATCTCGTCTGTACTGCTGCTACTGTCAAAGAAACTCCAGGTGTGTTCGACCGTGTCCGCCAATCCATGCTGCGTCGGTGTCACGCATGCATCGCGTCTCATGGTGGAACCTTCGAGCATCTGTTGTAACATCGTGAAATGTATCCATCTCGTACTCCATTGTTAATATTATGTGAAATAAATGTTTGCCCCTAATTACTGTCGTGTCATTTCTGCTTCTTGTGCCTCTGCTACTACTTTCCCGTGAGGTTTCCGGTTATGGGTTCCTATGCGATTCACATTCCTTTAGATGTTACCTACCTCCCCTAAACGTTTGCACCAATATTTTTGAGACACCCTGTATATTTACAGCACTTATATATAAGTGCTGTAAATGCCGACTGCACTGAAAAAAAAAACTTTATTAAAACACACAATAAAATAAAATAGCAGTACTATAAATATGTATATGATAAAATCAGATAAAATGAATAAACAGATAAATAATAAAATAAGCCGCTTCGAGCTGTGACCAATTTCAACATAAAACACTTTATTAGTGAATCTATTGGAGTACCATCTCCAATTGATCCAAAGAGGAGAGAAAAACGAAAGGGGGAGGCAAAAGAGAGAGAAAGAAAGAAAAGGGAAAGAATTAAGACCGAGGGGGGGGAATAACGTCACACATTTTCAGTAAAAGAAAAAGTAAACTGCAGCCATTATCAAACCCACTGAAGGATGGAAGCCTCCTCAACAATTCATGCTGAGGGAAATGGACCATAATCTGCCATGTTAGTCCAGTTCGGGTTGGCACATCGACCGTATTTAGCTGTCAGGGGCTCGAATCCCGGTATACTCAAAGGGCGTGTGCTAGTGCACTGTCGCTCCTGATCACTCGGCTACGGCTATCACAGTTCAACTAAATTCGCGAAATATTCAAAATATGCATGGATTATTTTTTTAAATTTTTGATTAAATCTGTCACTTTTTGATGATGGATAAATTATAACAATGAGCTATGTGCAGTTCTTGCGATTACTGGTCAAATTATGAAACAGCAGGGCTAAATTTTGCTTTGGACAGAAGTATTTTCTGGTTATTTATTTAGTAAAGATTATGAAACTATAGTTTTCTATTTAGTTATTTAAATTTCATTACAAAATTCTTATTTCGTCAGGGGTATCACTGAAAAAATAATACTTTGGTGAGTCGGTTAAAATGAGATTTGTTTGTTTACCAACCAGCGGTTCGTTATTCTGTAAGTTGCAAGTATCATTTAGTTACCGATAACCCTATTGTAGGACAGCCTCTGTCACCTCATGGACTGTCTGGACTCAACTTGTTGCCAGATTACTTTTCAAGTTTCCAAATCACAGAAGTCGACAAGTCAGAGAAATGGTCTAGAACCTCGGAGCTGGGTTATTGGAGGCTTGCTATAGTGTATTGATCCATGCGTTCTGGCACATTACAGATCACTGACAGGTACTTGAGTAAATATTCTACTTGCCCGTTTCTTATGGAATAAGCGATACAGCACAGTAGTCCATACAGGATGCATATCCTATGATGGATATGAATTCCTTGATCGGGTTTCCTTAGATGTGTACAATCTAAAACCTTGTACTATTCTTCAATGTAATTTTTAAGTATTTCAGTTACTTGATACGGATTCCCCCTTTCTTAATGTAACATACTGTCAAGCAATATAAATTGGTCCCGATTTAAATTCTTACTTTGCGGAATTTTCTACCACAGAATGCAGGTTATCCCTTTCATTTTGCGTATATCCTGTAATTAGGGACTTTTGCATAATGGACTCAGCTTGAATACTCAACGTAGATACAGCATGCATATACATGGCAACAGTGAATTTATTCTTCTGTTGTCCACTGCAGTTGTCTGAGTAGAAGGTAATCTCAAGGTCAATACTGTTCACGGATCTGGCAATCTCGAAGTATTTGTAAACGCAAGTATCTATTTCTATGGTCCCCCGGTTACATTCACCCTCGTGCCAGAAGAAACGCTGTACTTTATCACTTTTAAGTTCTGAAATTTTAAAGTTATAGCAGTTTAATTTAGATTTGTAATAGAATAAGAAAATATCACTCCTATCACTCAGTCACAATTAAAAAAAGTCGTTTTACCAGCGCAACAAAGATAATCTTGTCTGTTGCAATGATGTGTCATTTTTGAGTTGTGTCACTTTTCCATACGATGCGCGATATGTGTGTGTGTGCGATAAAGTAGGATATGCCTCCCGAAGTTAGGGTCAACTTTCCGCCGCTATGTTGACAGTATTATTATCAGAATTGTGATCAGTTTTAATAGTTGAATAACCTACTTTTGTTTTGTTGCTTTTCAGTGCTCTCAAGTAGAAATGCAGCATTCACCAAACTTTGGTGAACTGCAAAAATTAATTTTATCAAATGGTAAAGTGTTCATATTGTTAATATTTTTCAATTATATAATTGTTCCAACATACTTAACAAAAATCAAAACATTTCTGGAAGCCATTTTCGCGAATGCTTTGAGGCAGTTCATCGTGTTTCATTGGATTTCCTTAATTGACTCAAAATCATTTTCCTTTCATGTCCAATTTTTTTTTTTTTTTTAATTTTAGAAATATCGAAAAGCCTCATGGTGGTCAAATCAGAAGAATAGAGTGAGTATGGCATTGAATGGATGGTAGTTTTTTGCCCTCCCTCGGCAATTCACCCAATTGTCATAGAACTCCTAAAACTGTACTCGTCCCCTATTCTGAAATTAAAACCCTTGCCTTATCTTTAACTATTGCAACACCTTTCTTAATCTTCCAACTAACGACTGCCTGAACTTGCCAATTGTTCCTGTACATTATACCCTGATGTCATCTTATTCGCAAGTAGTGATGAGGTGAAGAATATTCTCACTCTTAGTACTTTCTCTAACATGCTGGCACAAGTAATAATTATCTAGTTTACCTAGAAAAATTTTTCACAAAGGTGAGTTTCCCTCCTGCTTATTCCAATCAATCTGAGGCAGATAGAAGTCACCCATAATAAGACATTCGCTGTTGTTTTTCCATTCCATCTGCATGTAAAGGCTTTCCTCATACTCTTCACAATCTTCTGGTCTGTATATCACTCCCACTCTCATTATATCCTTGCTTCCAGATGCTATGCTGGTAGACGTAACTGCAGACTCAGCAAAAGCTCTTTTCGTGTTCAGGTTGCTTTTGGTTAGAAGCATGACCACACCACCCTATTTATCTTCACTAAATACATTATAAATACCATAGTGGAGCTCGTAATACCGATTTTCCGGGTGGCATGTTTCTGCGAGCCTTATTATGTCAACAGTAATTGTTCTAATGAAGTTAGGACACAGCTGAGGCTAAGTATTCTTGTGTAGTTTACCCTGACTCCCTTTGACGGTATTTAGGCTTGTTTACTTGGCGTTATCCTTTCAGTCATTGCTACCCTCAGAACATCTGCTGTTGTGGCTACAAACAAGAATTCTTGATAAATGCAACTAATTTTGATCCATATTATCAAC
This sequence comes from Mastigoproctus giganteus, assembly GCF_048544385.1. NCBI lineage: Eukaryota > Metazoa > Arthropoda > Arachnida > Uropygi > Thelyphonidae > Mastigoproctus > Mastigoproctus giganteus. The sequence goes on along the minus strand of NC_143576.1, from coordinate 44,597,831 downwards.
TAAACGCGTGAGTATATTATCGTTCTCTCCCCTTAATAGCAGTTTACCTGAACCCTTAAGGTATCCCCCACTCCGCGTTGTGTACTCTTTGTAATGTAGAGCTCTGCGAAGGCCAGAGTTTTTTAAAAGTGTATGGTTGTGTTGTGTAGTGTCTTGTTCTTCTGACCTTTTAGCCGTTGGGCCCCTAGTGGAAACCCCCGTTGCCCACACTTTGCCCCGAGGAGTCTGGTAAAGCATAGAGGGACTGCAGTAGAAGTTGTACTAGTTCCTGCCACTTAGTTTCCGGAGATTTCAGCAGCAAGGGCCTATATGTTAAAAAAAAAAATACCAACCAAAGGGTTTAAACATTAGAATTTAGAACTAAGTTTAAGTTAAGTTAAGATGAAGGTTAAAGTTAATCATTAGGTTGTAGTTAAGTTCAAAGTTAGGCACACGCGGTAGGTTGGTAGTTGGAATAGGAGTGAGGCTTGAGGGGAAAGGTAGAAATATGGGAACAATAGTGAAGACATCCCCAAGAAAGTCAGGGGGAACAAGCCCCCCGGGAGGAAGAGAAGCAGCAGGCAGGGAACAGAAACAGTCCTTCCCTGCCGACGTAGAGGAGAGTTGCAGGTTTGAGAATGAAGAGAGGGGGGAAAAGTAGAAATTAGGGTACGAAAGAGAAGGCATCCCCTGAGTTCAATGGAAACAGGGCCCCGTCAGGCGAAAGAAAGGGAAGGGAAGGAAAGGGAGATGAAGATGTCAGCGCCAGGATGCCCTGACAGATCACCTTTCAGTTATCTTCTTGGGAGTTAATCCATTCACACCATATCTGAGGATATAAGGCAACAGTCACTATCTAGAGTAAGGTTTGTTCTGGTTGTATGAGTCAAATCCAGGTAGGCCAAGGTTAGGTCAGTCGACTCCGTGAGATATTTCATATGATCCTCATGTTTGGTCGGGACAATTGTTCCCAGACTAGCCTTAGTTATGCGGGAGAGTTCTTTATGTGGTGCTCTTGATTGAGCACCAGGTAATGGATCTTAGTCATCAGTTGGCACATAAGATCTTCGCAAAATTCACATCGGTACATGAGGTGGTCCCAACGGTTGACCACAGTGGCATAATGGATCATCTGTAATGCCAAGGATGTTGAGTTTCTCCCGTATGGATCCATGTCTCGTAAGCAGAAAAGTGATATGCAAGCGAGGAAAATACCGTACCATTGTGGCAATTTTTGGGTAGATTCTATATACTGCAGAGATAAATTTCTTAGGTTTGTATCCTTTGGTGGAGTTGGTCTGTCGGTCTTGCCAGATCTGTGTGAGTTTGAATGTAGATAGATAAGATGGAGAGGGAAAGAAAGATTTCTATCAAGAATAATTTCCAAGTACTTCATTTGTTCTGTTAACCGGATTGTGTTCCTTACATTTTAATTTGGGGAGGGGGGGCTGACAATATTGGGAGTTCCTTTGAATGATACTGGCATACGCATGCACCACTTTTGTTCAAATGAATACCGTCTCTAAAAATTAAATTCCTTCTACCTACAAGTGCGGCCACGCTGATAAAAATTCTGCCCCATCTAGAGCCTTGCAGATTTCCTCAAAGTTTTAGGTTAATTCAGAAGGTTTTCAGCATATAATCGTGCCCAGAGTGACTGGGAAGAATTGTAGACGCATACACATGCTTACCTAGCTTTCGGCATTTTTTCAGCATGAGCCTATATTTATCCAACAAAAAAGGTCAGGTCATGTTTTTTTAACATCGTTAGTCCCCATATGAAAAATAATGTTCTCTTCACCACACTTAAAATCTAAAAATCTCTTGGTAACATCATCAATTGTGGCTCCATGCAAACAGACCATGATTCTGGTCCACTTATCTTTATTACAAAGAATTTCAGCTTGGTTTGTCTACTAGACCAGTGACGCGCAAACTTATTTCATTGGCGACCCCCTGTATTAAATATAAAATTAATGCGACCCCTCAATGTAAACTCCGAGGTAGGATGACAAGATTTTTTTAGAAGAAAAATGGCATTTTATAAATTATGTAGTAAAAATTTTTATTCGAGTACTGAGAAAGGAATAAAAAAATTGTTTCATTTTTAATTTACACGTTAAAATAATTGTTTAATATTTTAATTTAATACAGCAAAAACATCAAATCAAATTCTTATTCTTCAATTAAGATTACAAAACAATAAAAAATGAACAATTTTTTATTGTTTTGTAATTTTTTTTTTCTGGGCGAGCCTGGATAACCGATAATATTTGGTCCATATTTGGCGCAATATTTGAAATTACTAATCTCACGCCATCTTCTGGATCAAGTCTGGAACGCTGTTTTGTTATTATAGCTATTAATTTTGAGAAACCAACCGTACATAAATATGTAGACCCGAAGGATAGCAATGTTTGTATCGCCAATTTCGATAATTCTGGATATCGTCTCGAAAAGAATGCCAAAAATTTTCCCAAGTCTTGAAAACAGCACGTAATGCTTCGTTAGACGACAGGTCGATGAAATCTTCCTTTTGCTGAATGGTAATTCAGCAAATAAAATAAATAATTTTGGGACATGAAGAAATATCAAAAGCAAAGGGATCGCGAATCCAATACAACTTTTTTCTGTAGATACTTAAATCATTTGGAAAAATTCTTAATTAGCATGGGAACATTTCAATTTTAGTGTTATAACGCTCAAATTCAATTTTCCAAAGATTTGAAAGTTTCTGTTTTATCACTGAGTATTAATATATTTGAACCCTGTTCTTGAAGATTTAAATTTAAATCATTGGGTTTTTCAAATATATCAGCAAGGGAACTAAGTTTTCAAGGCCATTTTTGATTTGTAAACAATTGAGCAAGGGAACTAAGTTTTCCAGGCCATTTTTGATTTGTAAACAATTGAGCAAGGTTCCGATTTTTATCCGATAGATGAAAACAAAACTTGATGTTTAAGGTCAAAAAGACGTCGCAACACTTTACCACTGGACAACGACCCCACTTTCTTATCTAAAAGAAGCGTTTCGTCCAATTTCATTACAAAGCATTGTGAAAAGTCTGCTATTTAAGCTCCTACTATTTAAAGTTGATCACCCTTATCGCATCTTTCAAAACTTCGTGCAAATCAGTTTGCATTTCGTTTGCTACTAATGCTTGCCTATGTACTGTATAATGCAATGATTCAAAACTATATTTGAAGCAATTTCCTTTACTTTGCCTTTCAAATCTTTATTTTATCCTGTTAATTCAGCCGCACCATCAGTACAAATCGCAAAACAGTTGTTTCACTTTAGACAAAATTTGTTTGAAAGAAAATGTTTATAACATCAAAAATCTCTCCCGTCGTTCTTCCTTCCTTCCAAAGCTTTGCAAAATAGAAATTCTCCAAAATACCTCCCTCTTAACAGTATCTAACATATGCAATAAGTTGAGCAAGGTTTTAAATATCTGTGAATTCATCTAACTGTATTGAAAAAATTGGACTTTCTCTCAATCAACTGAATTTTATAAACTGAATTTTATGTTGTTCGGGATAACTGTGTCTCTGGATAGAAGAATTTAAATCGTTACTGTACTTTTCTCCATACATAATTGAAATCATTTTTATTGCACCAGGGAGAACAAGGGATTCAGCAATATTATGTAATTTAAATTTTTTCCCCCATTAAATATGAAACTTCCAACGATGCTCTAAAAGCTTTAAAAGGAACTGCAGTGTTTCTTCATGACAGATTTCAGACCTTGTATGGCGTCGTCGTCGTTTGAACACGGATTCAGTTTTTTTCATTATCTCTGAATGTTTCATATGTAAGTGTCTTTTTAATTTAATAGGTTTCATGCTTTCGTTAGCCAGTTTTTCGTAGCATATTATGCACGCAGGACGTTGCTCATCATCAACAACACTAAGTAAAGTAAAGCTGTACTTCGTAAATTCTTGATATTTTCTATTCATTTTCATTCTTTTTGATTTGGAATATGATGGCTCTCTACCAGAAATTGGTGGTTGCTGTAGGAATCACGTTGAAGAGTTGACTACACTTGTCCAAAATTTCACATGATACATTTCTTACCCTTTTAGTTTCTGTTGTATCTGTAGCAACATTATTGTCGTCACTCCTCGACCGTTTTGTTTTGATTACCCAATTTTCCATGGTAAAATATATAAAAATGTGTACATTTTTTTGTTTTCTTAAAAACAACGATAATATAAAAAGTAGCAGAAGAATGAAAAACACATCCAAGTTGACGTGAAACCACCAAATTACGAAGCAGAATAAAGCGTGCGTGCAACAGACTTGCTATTTACTGCCACCGCATATTCTCTCCTCTGGTCTTTAGGCAATTTCAGAAATTTTTGCTTAGAAAGCACGAATTAAGAGCTGGAGGGATTACGGGTCAGCAATTGATAGTACTGAGAAAATTAATACATATTGAGAAGTCACACTAGTCAGCTGCTTTCTGTGTGTTCATAGCCAGTGAGCAAATTAAGCATATTATCCACAAGGACAATAAGTAAGAAAGCCGTCTGCATCACACGTGAAACCACCCTAAAAAACGAAGACTGGCAATAGGGTTCATTCGTATCTCAGACTTCGTTCGAGTAGTAAGGTTTCTACATTTACAGTATTGAAAAAGTAATTTTAACAACAGGTTTTTTTGTCTTTCGTGTACACAAAAACTGATTTTATTTAAAAATTGCCGCGACCCCTTTAATTTATTCCGCTACCCCTCTGTGGGTCGCGCCCCATAGTTTGCGCACCACTGTACTAGACCGACCCTTGGATACATGCCACGGGCTAAACAAGCTACGAACTCATGACTCTCACCAGAAATGTCCTCAGGCATTGCCGTCTGAGTCACAATGGCTTTGTATCGAAAGAGGATCCTGTAACAATCAATATTTAGGTAAATTTTCAACTTAATAAAATTGCAAAATTTAAATTTATTAATTCAAATCCTGTAGAATTTGAATTCATAAAGTATTACAGAAATTAAAATGTTACCAAAAATTTATTCACTAGTGAATTTAAAATTAAGCTACATAATTTACCGGAAAGAATTTAACTTAGCAGAATTACGTTAGGATTAAATGTAAAAAAATATATTATAGAAATTAATTAACAAAATTACTGAAATAAGATTTAGAAATTGCATAAATTAAATTTAAACAAATGCTAAACAAATATCTTTGCCTACCAGACACCAGACGTTAAGCCGCTGTACCCAACTTAAAGCACATCCGCGCTCTTCAACTGCCTACGGTAGAATTCTCTTTGATTGGTAATTTTGTAGATATCGTCTCGGTGATCAATATATTGAGTTCATCCCTATGAGTATAATATTTGTAGTTATCCGAAGAAACCGTGCAACGCACACAGAAAAAACAACACCAGACAGACACCTCCCTTAATATCCCGTTTAGCCGTTACCACATTGATTTCAATCAACGTTGTTAGAAAACGAAGGTATGGAAGATATTAGATTATGAAGTAAGAGGGATATAAATTATTGTATTTAAAATAGGCCTGGACAATATTTGATATTGTCATATATTTTATGTCGAAGTAAAGATAAGTCACAATGAACCTTTGAAGTTATTGGGACGACTAGTTTAATGCTGGTTGTCACTTTCAGTGGAAAATGGTTGCTAGAATTATTTTGTCGATTGCCTTTTCTCTGATTTTTTCTCGATGGTATACGTAATTGTATTGATTTGTATTCGTTGCAGTCTATTGTGTGATTAGTTTTTTGAATAGAATTTTTAGATTTCTTAATACATTTCACCTAGTTTTTATCTGATTTGGCACTTATAGCAGGCGGGCTTATTATTACAAAATACAGTATCCTACCAAAAGTCATTGGACAACTGTGAAAAAACATGGTATTTCTTAAAAGAAATTAATAGCATGCTGGCCTGCTTTTTGGGTGTAATGGCTGCTTAAAGCGGAAAACTTTCTAGTAATTTCTGGTAGAAAGGTAGTGGCTTGTGCTCCACACCTCCTTTAAAGCATTCATGAGTTCCAGTATCCAAGAGTATCTCTTGGCCTTGCCCTAGTTCTGCATCTGAGCACAGATATTTAACCTGCATAACCGACTATCATTCCACTCGGTAACTAACCATTTTTTCGGCATTTCAAATGAATTTCCGTCTAACCGATAATCACTTTGATAGGCGAACATACTTGAATATATTTCAGAACTGTATACAATTTGCTACAATCAGAAGGGTGTTAAGTGACTTTTGGTAAGATAGTGTGTTTTTCTATTTATGTCCTGTATATTTTTATATGCTTTAATTATTTAATTTCAAAATATTTTATCTCAAACCCTCAGTCCTTCCGCGCGTGAATTCCTTTGTTCGGCTGCCTGAATGATGCAAAGGTTCATTTTTCTTATACACTTTCTAAACATCAGATATCTTCAACATAGTATCATGAAAGTTGATACCAAAATCATTCTCAATATATTGGTAGAATACCAATATATTGAGATTCTTCCTATTTTCTTACATTTGTACTTTTTTTTTGGAAACAACATGTCATTGAATTGGTAGATCAAAGTGGTCGTGAATGGCTTTTTCAGTAAGTTCCTATTCTGGAATATTCCACAGTTTCGTGAGTTTTTTCCCCCTATGCTTCAATTAAATCCTACGCTCATCAGGAAAACGGAATTCTGTTTCATCAGTACACCCGTTAGGTGCTGTATCCTTGATGCCTTGGCCGCGGAGACTTGGTTCATGGATAGTTGTATCACGCAACGCAGACAATTTTGAGCGTGACTCTCCTCGAAACTATGATCAGTTTGAAATCGCAATCACAGGCATTGCCTTTTTATTGGAATTTGGCATTCATCCTGCAGAGTAGCGCAGTTTTCTCGGACTGCTGTAAAATATTGTGAGCAACTGTTGAATTACTCTTTTCGATGTAAAGCTTATTCATTTTTTCCATGCCAGTAAAGGACTGTATACGATTGATTTATACGAGAAGTTTCCGAAAAGTAGGGTAACATAGTGGCATAGTATTTAGGGTTAGGCGCCACCTGTGATTTCCCACATCTGCGCCGTATGTACTCTGTGATGAAATGCAGAACTACTGCATAAGCCAGAAAAAACTGTAACGTCTGGTTTATGCAGTATTGTGTTATGTTCTGTTGTTGTGTCTCTGGCTACTTGGCCGCAGAGCCCCTAGTGGAACCCTACGTTGCCCGCCACCACCACTGGGAGGTGAGCCAGGCTGCCTTGATACTCTAGCTGATCTCCGCCAGGGAGGGTCGCCTTAGCTTTCTGGACGCAGACCAAAAAAAAAAAAAAAAAAAAGGAAGAGAGTAGGGAAGATAGTAGAAGTGGTGGAGTCAAAGTAGGCAAAAGGAGGAGGATGAGGAAAGAAGAAGTGGGAAGGGAGAAGTAGGAATCACCCCTGGTCTGGGAGCCCAACGAAGGCCAGGGAAAGGAAGACAGCTTGCAGAACAAGGGCGTTCTGCAAAGTTTGGTAGGTGCAACGGGAAGTGTCTGAGTTTGATTTCTATCAGTTCAGTGCCGTCATTCCAACGCGGAAGATGTCTAGTTAGGTGTTCATTCAGTTGTGAAAGTGGCTGGTGTTGAGAGAAGAGCATATACGAGGAGAGATCATAGCAGTTTCAGGAATGTCTGGTGTGGATGTCTATGCTGTGGGATCAGACGTGGAGAGTTGATACCAACGCCTTTCGAAGACTGCTGAGGCATACCTGCTAAAAGATAAAAACGCTTCTTTTGATTTTTACAGGTTGCTTTCCGGACTGAGTGTGGTTAAATTTATATCCAATAACAGTTGATTATGTAGGTCCAGGTAGATGTTACACGAGTGCATTACGTGGTGCCAGTCCTCCAGTTCTCCACAAACACAATGGGCATCGTTTATAAGCCCAAAGTCCTGAAGTCGCTTTTTGAATGACCCATGTCCTGTCAAAAGAAAGGTAGCGTATAAATTAGGGAAGAACCAGCCAAGTCTTTGTTTGTTGAGGTAGGAGACACTAGGTAGAAATAGCTTGGTAGTACTGCCTTTGGTGGAATCATTCCAACGGATTTGCCAGAGGGAAACAAGTTCCTGCGAAGTACGCCGGAGTTCTTGTTTTGGATCTGCATCGACAATAGTTTTTATCCACAGGAATTCAGTTTATTTGTTCTTTCTGATGGCCGCTTGGAGGTCAATGGGGATACAACCTGTTAATACTTGTAGCGCTGCTGTTGAAGTCGCTCTACAAGCCCGGGTCATTTTTAATAGCACCAACCGTTGTATCTGCAGAATAATGTTCCTAGTATTGATGATGGACAAACGACGAAACCATACTGCAGCGCCGTATGTTACGAACGGTACAAAAACAGCTGAATAAAGAAGGTGGAATGCAGGTCCCTTAAGACCCCAGTCTTTGCGGGTGAAGCAAGCAAGCATATTGGTATAATTTTTGGCCTTCTCTTTCATGGACTTTAGATGTGGCATGAAAGTTCTGCGATCATCTAGGGTCAGATCTAAATATTTGAATGAACGTTGATTCTTAAGTGCCTTTATAACGAATGGTTGGTGGTCTGTTGATATCAAGACGGCCTTTGAGAAGCAGGGTTCTGCTTTTATCTGTAGAGATTTCCAGCTTATCCTCTTCAGCCCAAACCCACAGGGCATTTAAGACTGTGTTGGCTCTGGTTTCAATAGCTGCACGAGAAGGGCCCTCAACAACGAAAACCAGGTCATCCACATATGAGAGCTGTGTAGTGTGGGGGAAGTCCTGCAGGAGACATTCATCCAGAATCATATTCCAAACAGCTGGCCCCAGAACAGAGCCCTGCGGGCAGCCTCTGGTGAGTTGGCGGGTGATACTATGAAATTTTGTTTTCATGGTAACTTTTCTGTTATAGAAACAATCTGTAAGGCATTTGAAGATGTTGAGGGAGCAGCCAGATATTCTGGCTGGCCGCAAGATCCCTGGCCACCAGACAGTGTCAAAAGCTCCCTTAAAATCTATGAAAATCGCCAGTACGTAACGGGCATCAGAATTATCTGCCAGCTGAGTGGTTTTCAGTAATGCATCACTAGTTGAACACCCTTGCTTGAAGCCAAACTGGAGTGTAGAGGCGAGTCCTTTGGTTTCATAGACAGACTGAAGACGGATGAGAAGTAACCTCTCAAATACTTTTCCTAATATTGGCAATATAGCAATGGCTTTGGCTGCACCAGTGGGACGATTTGGATCCTTGGGTAAAAGCCTGAGGTTCGCGTGTTTCCAACGTGTAGGAAAGGAGCCTTCAATAAGACACGTGTTGAACATTTGTACTAGAACGTCGGGTGCAACAGACCAAAGGTGCCCGATGGACTACCCCTCGATGAGGTCCAGTCCAGGAGCTTTTCCATTTTTGATTTTATTTATGGCTAATGCGACTTCCTCTTCTGTGACCGAGGGCAAGTAGCCCTGATTATCAGTGATGACGTTTCTGTGTACTTCAGTGTTATGATCAGGACTGTCTTGATAGATTATTCCGTCTATAATCTTGTTCATTGTCTCTTCCCAGGAAAGCGTCTCCGATGATATCTGTAGACCCAACCTTGTTCTTTATGAGCTTGTGAATCAAACCCCAAGGGTTTTTATTGTCTTCCGTCTCCACCAGGGCACACCAGGAACTTTGTTTGGCATGATAAATTTTGTTTGTGTATTCTCTCCGGAAAGATACAATTGCATTGTATCTTTCCTTGTACTGTGCTATTGTTTGCGGTGGGTGTGTTCTTCTTTTTCTTTGTAGAAAAAGAAGAACACACCCACCGCAAACCTCTTTCCTTGCAAGCTGGAGAGAGGAGCGGAAATTTGTTAATTCTTCTGACCACCAGGGAACTGATTTTGGATGTCGAGTACATTTTTTCATCGAGGCACGTGATGCTTTATGGAGTAAGTCTTGCAGGAAATTAGTTTTCTGGTAGCTATTCATCATGGTTCGAAAGCGCTCAGCTGAATGGTGGTGAAGACAATCTCGGATAATGTTCTCAAAGATATCCCATTTGGCAGTTCTAGTGGAGAATCTGATGGTATCGTGAACATACATCAAACGAGAAGAGATACTATTTTCAATGCTATATGTTATTAGCCGATGATCACTGGTGGTGGCAGTGTCGTAACACATTTTTTTCCCTTAATAATGGTGAAAGGGGATGCGATGAAACTCGGTGGACAGATAGACCCTTTAATAACGTTCGACTGCCAGTGCAGTGTTGCCTCACAGCAGATTCCAGTTACAAAATGGAATTTTGTAACTGGAAAATTTAACTGGCGAGTTTGGTCCAAAACAGATGTTCGTGAAGTTATTCGCTTTTTTGCAAGCAAAAGGGTCTTCACCAAGTGACATTCACTGTGAAGTGGTTGCTGTGTATGGCGAAAATGTGATGACAAAGAAGCAGGTGTGTTTTTGGTGCAATGCATTTAAAGCGGGCCGTGTTGACATTTAAGATACACATCATGACCACAGTGTTCTGGGATCGCCAAGGCGTTCTGTTGGTGGATTTCTTGCCGAAGGGAGGAACAATCAATGCACAGCTTTACTGTGCATCGATTCTTGGAAAAACTGAAAGCCAACATTCAACGAAAACGACCAGGACTCCTGACAAGTGGCGTGATTTTTGTTGTACGACAACGCAACTCCTCACACTGCTCACACCACTCGTGAGTGGCTGCACCGTAATCGTTAGGAAACTATGTCACATCCTTCCCCCTCACTACAGTCCAGACTTTGCGCCTTCAGACTTCCATTTGTTCGGCCTTCTGAAAAAACACCTTTCAGGAAAGCATTTCACCACGGATGAGGAAGTTTATCAGGCGGTGCAACGTTGGTTATTGTGTGTGGGCACGGACTTCTTCAGTACTGGTATTTATAAACTGATCCATCATTGGGACAAGTGCATCAATAAAACTGGATACTTTATGGAGAAATAGTGCATGTTCACTTATTTCTTGGTGTGTAATTTCAACTCCGTATTATTAAACATCATCGAGAGAAAAAATGTGTTACCCTACTTTTCGGAGACCCCTCATATATACCTATGTAAAAAGCTATTAATTCCTAAATTACGTATATAACATCAACTAGTGATGAAGCGATGTAATTGATACTGCCGTGTTGGGCCACGATAGCAATGACATGAATATATGCGTATTAAATAAGCGAAATTAGATTAATCAAATTATATATGTACATAAATATATTAAAATGTATAAAACTAATTTCCGTCTTTACACTTCGATACTTTGACAGAGAACACTCCGTCAAAGTATCATTGCATAAAGAAAAGCAATTAGTGAACCTACTATCTGTTTCTGTGTACTTCATACCAGTATTACATAAGTCAACTTAAGAAAGCTGAGAGCTTACATTGGAGTGGCGTTATAGAAAATAATAAAAAAAATTTCTATGGTATTTTAATGGCCATCCCCGTCGAAGTTTTATTTATCAATATGTAAAGGCAGTAACTAGTTTGTGTACAACATTTGTGCATAAGATACAATTTGAATACTTTCGGCTTAATACGAATAGCTTCATGTCATTACTTATCTCGATTCAATACGGCAGCATCAATTGCATTTCTTCATTACTAGTCAGTGATATGCAAGATATATAATTATATAAAGTAGGGTAGGTATACAGCTACCCCGAAAAGCGATGGGATTGATGCATGAACTCTGGACGGGACTTCTTTGAAGGGGTAACGTCAATATGCACCTCACGTAAGTCTAAATTAATTTTATTCCCTCAGTCAGGAAACTTGTAGATACGTGTATATATAAAGTAGCATGTATATAAAAACAAACTTTAAACTGAATAAGAATAAAGAAAATAATAAAGGGAATAAACGGGGGAAAAATAAAGAAACATATCACTATAACAAACATCTAATATAGTGTGTGTGTGTGTGTGTGTGTGTGTACTAATGGTGATGTGATTAACTAATGATTTTAATAATTAGGCATGATTTTGGAGTCTGTAGTTAACTATCTCACTGATAAATCTATTATAAGTAGTTACAATGGTAACCCTACTTATAGCAGAACCTTCTGTCTCCTAAGAATCATACTGGAGTACAAAAATAAAGAATTCCACATTTAAAACATTAACTGCACATTTAGGGTCATCTCAGTCGAAAAATACTGGTACAGAATACTTGACGCTTTTATCTCGAAGTGTCGGTACAAAGCAGAACTCATACATGCCTCATAAAAGAGGAGATATCAAGTGATTGGCTATCACTCACAATATCTACTTTTTATGAGACTTGTATAATTTATAATTTGTACAGAGGCTTCGAGATGAAAACTTGAAGTATACTATGCGAATAATTTTTGACGGGGAAAGCTCGAAATGTGCTGTCATTTTTTTAAATGTGGAATGGGGGAGGGACTATCTTAAGAATTGAACTAATGTAAATGAGGCCATTTTGGTAATTTTTTGATTAAGGCTTCTCTTACATACGAATTCTTCAATTTAGCTAATCACCATTGGATATATTTTTTCTGATTCTATTATTACGTCATTATTTTCATGCTAACTTGAATAAATAAAATTATAATTCCTCAGATGAGTGCGTTGCCACAAATTACAAGAGCAAATATGGCCAGAGTTAACTTTAATTACTTCGAAATTTCCTATCTCTTCGAAATTCCGTCTGAATGTAACGAAAATTATGCACCACGATAACTAGTTTTCTCCTGTAGAATTTCCCATATTGGACTTACTGCAGTTTTACAGTGTATGTAGTGCTTTATTTATTCAGCAGCATAAAAGAGGTACGCTGGGACCTGTTTCATACTTTTATACTCTTTTATAAAAGACCGGGACCGACTGAAATGTTTTTTTTGTTCTGAGTATACATCGAATGTATTTATAATTAACGGATGATGAAATTTACTTAAAAGAAATAAGAGATTATATACTCGGACAAAAAACATTTCAATCGGTCCCCGTCTTCGCTTGTGCACTTCTTTTATACGGCTGAATAAATAAAGCACTGCATTCACTTTAAAACTGCAAAATGTCCAAATGGGGAATTCTACAGTAGACCGACAAATTCCAGCAAACCGACTGAAGAACTATTACACTATTACAGACACAATATGCCTCAAAGCTTTGGAGCTTAACATGCACACCAGTCTTAAACTGCATCCTCTGTTGTGTATGACTTGTTCAGTAAAACAGAGACTGATAATATCACTTCCAGAGCTTTTTCGATGTATCACAAAATCTTTTAATTCAGAATAATAATAATTATTATTACAGAGTAATTATACTCTGTATATTATGCAGAATAATTATACTCTGCTTAAATAGACAGAGATTCTCAAATGTAGATACCAAGAGAAAGCATAGAAATGTAAAAGATAAAACAATTATAGGTATTATTAATTCTTGCAGTGCAATTCGAAAGGATAAACTAAGAACAGTCTCTCCACCAGATCCGCCACCACGGAGACCGAAGAATTTTAAAAGTTTTTATAGTTGTTTAAAAGCACAGAATCACTCCAGAATCTTGCGAGGGGAGCTAGAATTTGCACTTTATTATTGTTGAGCTGGTATCTTCATAACAGTCGTTATAGGTCCAATATTAAGCAAATTCACATAATTCCAAATTGCATGAAAGGAAATAGAAGAGATTCCATTAGTTATTACCACATCACCATATTCAACGCTATATTTTTCAGTGATTTTATTCAAAGCAACTGTACTCCCTATACTAGAGTTTGCTGCTCCTATATGGAACCCGCACTATACATATTTGATACAGCAAATTGAATGACACTCCAGACATAATCCCATGTTTTACCACTGAATCTCTGTTCCTACTTCAAGCTTCAATCTTTGGAAACTCGGCGAACTGTTCTTGATCTAAAACTGTTGTACCATACCTTCACTTGTTCAACCTACCTGATCTTTAAATCTTTGACACATTTCGTGTATCTCAGCATTTTTTAAGGAGTGTGTGGAACTTCAGTTTAGGCAGGTGCTGCCTACCAATACCCACCTTATCCAGCGGGGCCACTTAGGGGCAGCTCTAGGAGACTGTGCTAACCTCTCTTTCCTGGTAGGGAAAGATTTATCCTGGAAAAAAGTCGTCGTTCACATTTAGGTCGACTTTCCTGGTCACTGCATGTTCCAACGCCACCAGCTCAATTCCTACAGAGCTGTTGGAGCTCAACCCAGAAATGATAGAACTCAGTACCAATAAGTGCAGGAAGTAAGCAAAATTAATGCAACGCCCTGACTAGACCAAAGGCTCTCACTAGGCAAGGCAGGAAGTGTGCCAGAGATTGCGTCAAACTTACCCAGCCGCCAGACAGCTGGACGTCTGCAACCCAGCTGGAAACAGAGGTACTCTCTAATTCGTTCATGATTGTTACTAAATTGCATGTCATGTGGCAACCAGAGAATCATCCCACCTGTCTAATTTCTAAACGAATGTCAAGATACGGCGTGTATAAACTCTCCAGAAATGGTAAATGGTAGAATGCCTAACTAGCCATTGTAAATACAGAAACTTACATCATTTTTTTATATATCACCGACTAAGGACAGATGACTACTGCAGTCTTTTTACTGAAGTGACCTCTCAATTTGGGAGGCTGCAACTAAAAATAAATAACTATTCCCAGGAAGCGTAATTCTATTTATTTATAATGCGGTACCACCTATCCTTTTCCTCTTCAATAGCTAGTGTAGTACATTTATGGAAAGCTGAGAATCCTATCGCTGTAGCATGTAACAACTTAGTGTCACTTTAATTCGCAAGAGGAGAGTGAAATTTCAATTTAAACTGAAAGTTCAATTGGCGAGTAAAATTTAATAAAGCATGCAAATAAAGCCTTGTTATAAAGTGGCGCATTTTGATACCTTGATACAGAATAGAGAATAATCATAATACAACTTCTCACAGTGTGAATCATTAATTATTTAAAATTTTAAGATTGTCTAAATTAATATTTAATTTAAGACAACAAAATTCCTAAAATCCCTACGGCTTACATATAAAATTTTAGGGTTTTAGCTATATTCGGGTGAAGTAGCCGGTGTCATCAGTCGATACTTCAAACCTTTTGAATGATTAATATTACTTTCGAGTACATGTTTGTCACTATCAAAGCTATTATTCATCTTTTGTTGTTCTTAATCAGCATTCTTAAACCAGTTGAAATTCGTTTTTAGCAGCATAAGTTAATTGACGGCTGATTGACATATAAATTGCAGTCATTTTAATAAACGTCAGGCAGAGTTGAATTAGCTCTGTTTTTGGCGTGCTTATTTTATAGTAAACTAAATTCTGTAAAATAAGATGGGAAATATATTATATTTACGTACTCTAATCGATTAATTGTAAACTCATTTGACCTAGGGACTGTGCCGGAGTATAACCAGAACTTTTTCTAGGTACGGGTAGGAGGGGGAGGCTTTTTCTAGTTTTTTTTTTTTTTTTTTCACTGCCTTGTTCATAAATACAAATTTTTCGCTTTAACAAATAAGTAATGCTATTGTAACCTCATTTAAGAACGAACACTTCACTTTTTCAAAGTTAAGCACCATAATATACCACAATTTGTTTCAATTCAACCTAAATTTGTAAAGAATGCGTTAGAGTAGTGGTTCTCAGCTAGTGAGTAGCGATCCTCCCAGAATATGCTGGAGGTGGAGTCGCCATTTACCAAATTAAATCCAAAACACAGAGAATTAAGTTTAAGCTTTATTGATCAATTAGGGAATCGGGAAACTGCGCCAATTTTGTTTTTGCTCAGAAAGGGAGACCAGAAGTAGAAAGTCAAGAAACACTGCATTAGGAAATACTGGAAATTATACTGTTATGTTTATAGCTATTTTTACGGCTGAAGCAGCTCAGCTGACGGCAGGAAACGTCAGTATCTGGAAATTGAATGGATTCTGTTTTTGGTCTTCCAATCTATTTTTCGGAATAAAGAACCATGAAGTCTTCACGGATACCGACATACCCGGCTGCGGTATGTCGGTATCCGTGAAGCATTTCTCGCCTTTGGCCGGTGATAGGAATCGAACCTAGGCCCTTTTTTCCACAATACTTTTTTTTTTTTTTTTTTCACTGTTGCGCACTTTCACTACTTACAAGTTGACATAATTTTTTTTTTTTACTTAAATAGACAGTACATAATGGACAAATATGGTCTAAGTCGCTGATGCTTCTAAAGAAGCTTGTTTAATACACGCAAGAAATATTCACATGAAACAGTGAACCTATGTGCAACAGAATCATGAGAATCCTGCGTCACTTGGATGAAAAACTGAGGAATGTCTTAGGTCTTCACAAAGAATACAATTAGTTTTAGTAGTTAACAAACAATCTGCCTGTATAGAATATAGTTAACATACAATCTCCCTGTATAGAGTATAGTTAACATACAATCTGACTGTATTAATCAGTATCGTATCCATCCCTGTTAAAAGAGGTTCGTAAGTAACTTTTTAATTTCCTAAATTACATTTTATAGAAGAAGATTACTAAAATAAATAGAAGTTATTGGGGTTGAGGATTTTCGCATCATGTCTAGAAACCACTAAAATTCCTGCGCACGATACAGTAATCGTTAACACAGCAGCGTGGTAATAATTAAATTGACATGTTTTCTTTTTCAATGTGGGGTACAGTACTGTACTGCACTTCTCAGAACCTAACAGTTCTATACTGTTCTGAGAAGTGCTGTCATCGATGTTAATTATAATTAACATTAATGACAGAGCTAAATTTAAAATTTAGCGCTATCATCAGTGTTTTACACAGGAATTAAATTATATTGTATTTGCAATAGAATAAAATTTAATTTATTGCTCAAATCGTTTAAGGAAGAAGATTTTATTCAAATTTTCAGAAAATTAAAGTAAATTAGTTTGAAGTAAATAATATGATATCGTCAGTGAGATGTACACTTTCTCTTAAGAAAGTTGTTTTTAATTCCCATTAAATTAGAGGTACAAGTTCGTTCATTTTGTGTTTATAGAGAATAAGAAAACCGTGGAAACCTGGGCGCATACGGTATTATTATAATGCTGTTATAGGAGATTCCTGATCCTTAGTTGATTTAGTTAAAGAGAATAGTTTCAAAGAGCAATATCTAAAATTACTGTTTTTACATTCATTGTATATTTAAAACTAGATGAGTAGATGTTTTTAAATTCAAATATTATAATTATAAAATAATTATTTGATTAGTTCGAATGGGGAAGCTCGTCTGCTGTTCTCTACTACGAAAATCGAAACTGTGGAGCATTACGACTGAGTCATAGGAGAAGACAGAGTTTCCTTATTTTTCGCCAGTGGTGTAACAATGTAATGATGTAGACTACATGAGTCATATGTAGCTTAAGCTGGGGTTAACATTATAGGGCGACGCTTGCCACAATTTTCACCGGCCAACCTGTCATACCTAATTATGTCATATCCAGTTCTGCTAATTACTTCGCGCAGTAAACGCGTTGTTATCTAACTCCAACTGACAGTCATTGCATAGGCTAAGTCGGAAGTTTACAGTACAACTGTATTGGTGGCAGTAGACATATCACCTGACAGTTGCCATCTCTCCGTTAGAGCTGGACGCAGCCCTGTCACTCGCGTGTCCAGTTACCAATCCTTAATCAGTCTGCAGCTTCAGAAAACACTTTCTGCTCGTCGCTAACGCTGAATGGTCAGGCGATAATAAATCCAATATGAAAATGTGCTACTTAAATAACAATGTTCACTGACTAATTCAGCATCCCTGATTTATGATTTTTAAGCTGCTCAGCCCTTTCTCCTTGTTAAGAATGTAACTGTTTTCGAAATATAAGCCTTTATTTAAAAATAAAATCCATTAGCAGAGACCATTACATTCCCCTGGACTCTGCAAATATTATGTCCATTGTATTTTGTTAAAAAGAAAAGAAAAGAAAAGGAATAATCTCTACTTTGAAAGTTCAACCCAGGTCCTTGCTTACTATGAGAGACATCTGATTGTGCTAGCACATCAACATGAAATTATTTCCTCTAACTCTATGTTTACCTGAATTTGCTGGAGCAATTTTAGAGAATATCTTCTAAATTTACTTAAGTAATTAAAAGCAAATACTTTATAAATTTACTTATGCAAACTCGGAGCACATACTTTTGAAATTTCTCAGGTAAATATCATTTGAATGCACCTAAATTCAAACAAGTAAAATTTGGTCAAATATATTCTAAATTCGCTGAACTGTAATGTCAAGAAGCATATTCCTTTTTCCAACAGTTATCGAGGAAGAAATCCACTCTGCTAAGAGGTCCATAATTATAACATTTTATGACATTCATAATCTTTCACACGACGCGTTTTAATGCTGTCTATATGTTTTTTTTTTTAATTTTTTTTATTTATCGAAGTGTGAAATATATTAATTTGTTAAGCGAACTCTCCTAAATGTAAGCCTATATGCTTTCTTTTTGTATAAACGTAAAATGATAAAAAAAACAAAAAAAAAAAAAACAAAGAGCAGGATATTTAATTATTCTTATCGAAATGAAGCAATGCCTAATTCCCAGAAAACTTCTGGATTTCCTGTAGTATACAGGAAATGTTTCAACAACAAATAAAAGCACTTCCTGCATATTGCTGTTAAGAATTCAATATGATATCTAATAAAATGAAATTAAGAAAGTTCTGCTACAACAATAAAATGATATTACTTATTTTCTTTCTAGAATAACTCAATTATTTTTATTGGTTAAATGAAATACTTCATAAAATTTCTTGCGCTTAATTTAGCCATTATTTTGTTGTCGTGAATTGCATGTTTTCCGATTAATTCACATTTTATTTACAATTAGTTAACGGAGCGCATTCCTTCTTCAGCATCAGACCGCTAATTCTCGAATTATAAATTGACAGCACCATGAAACGATAAATCGTATTTGTCTTCTATTTTTCTCAATAGAATATATGCGCAAACAGAGAAATTAATATTTCGGTACCTATCCTTGTCTTTGGTGTTACACAATGTGGTTATTTAATGACTTAACAACAATTATTTAAAGAAAAAACAACTAGACTGTTAAACAAAAGAATTTTAGCGTGATCTGGCTTGTGCACTTAAGAGGCATGATAAAAAATAAGAATAATACCATTATATTGATTAAATAGCGTTATTCTAAATGCTATTTCCACTATTGTAGACATTTACTTCTTTCAAATTGAAGCGTATTTTTTACAGTAATAAGTTATTTTTAAATAAGTGAAAGATACATTAACCTTGCCAGTAGAAGACATTTTATAATTAGATTACTAAAGTTTCATTACCTGAGTAGGAAATTTAATTTTTTTCACTCGGAAAAAGTGATTTCTGTGTCTGTGCGTGTGTATTGGAGCATTTTGTCACTGAATTTCTGTATATTTAATATTAATTTTAACATAATAGTAATTTGGTTTATTCTTTTTTCTTTCTGCTCTTAAAACAGTCTATGCGTGGTCTGAAGATGGGTTCCGGCAAGGTTCCCGAAACGTTACCTTAAGGCTTAATGTATAGCGATATAGTTAATAGCTAAGTAAACTATCTTAATATTCACGTGGTATAAGAATAGTCATTATAGAAATCTAGATTCCATGAATATCTTGTTTTCCCAATTTTCTTAGTCAGAAATCCCAATACGGTAATACATAAAGAATGGTTTTGGATACTTTCAGTTCATTGAAATTTATATGCGAAGAAAAAAGCAGTTAGAATGCTTTTAAGAATTGAATGGACCTACCAACGACAATCTATTCTGCGATTTTATTTTTAAATAGACTCAGTGTGTGCTGACACAGCTAATCTGAATGAAATCCATTTTGAGATCGACAAAATCGACCATGAAATCTATTTTGAAACCGACAAAAACGATTTTGAGACTGATAAAAAAAAAAAAAAAAAAGGAAAAGAAAAAAGCAACTACATCGTGTTACACGCCGCGTACACTAGTGTTCCGTGAGATGTGAACGAGTGTTCTGCGAAAAATTGTAATTAATAATTTAAAAAAATAATAAAATTAATTTTGCATATTTGTAGCGTACTTTTGTATCATTATAATATTTAACAATTTTTTTTCGCTTATTAATATACTGGCATAGACTAATAATCAAATAGACCGCGGAACACTTTATTTTGCGAATGCGTAGAGATAATGACGCATACGAAAAAGTAGCAATATGGTGATCTAGTATGCCATTCGTATGCGATTTAGCCTGGGGTTGAACTCCGGGAGAGGTAGAAGCGAACCGATATCATAACTAAACTCACTTCCTTGTATAAACTTTTTTTGATAATTATTAGTATTTCGAAATATTATTATTAAAATATGTGACCATAGATTTGTGGTTGGAAAAAGGAACTTTAAAACGAGAAGCAAGTACTTCTAGTAGTAGAACTGTGGTCGATGAAAACAAACACAATATTGTCATACTTCAAAGTGAGGATGAACGACCGCAGCCTTTTGTTCCCCAGAAATCCGAAGTGAAAACACAGGAACCAACTAATAAAAGACCAAAACGAAAGTATGATGACAGTTATTTCAATTTCGGCTTTACATGTGTTGGAAATAAAGATGCTCCTGATGCACAGTTCTTTGGCTCTCGCTAAACTTGCGTTTCGTAAGTGTCCCGTGAATATGTTGTGAGATTAAAAGTGTTCCTTGACTAAAAAAAGTTTGAGAAACGCTGTTTTATACAATGATCATTCGGAACAAACTTTATACACCCGTCGTTTTATACACTCGTGTAACGTTTCCCTAGGATATCCTTAAAAATTTCATAAAATTAAAATATCTGTGGAGAAAAAAATCGGAAGAATTCTCTTCATTTCAATTAAAAGATTGGCATCCATACTTCATAACGTAGGTTGTGGTAGTGTGTGCTTTGTATGCACGCACACTGCTTGCTTTTTCCGCACGTCGCCCCGAAAATATACGATCATTATTAATTAACTGAGTGCCATGTGCGACTTCTGCAACACTCCCCTTGCAGCATGTGTGTTCCTCGGGTTAAATAGAAACAAAATCGCTACTATTTGGCAGTGATGAATCAGGTTGTAATACTGTTAATTTGACAGCCTTGATATTGTGCTACAAAATGAAAAAAAAAAAAAAAAAACGCAGTCCATCGGCAGTGATCATCTTGGAAAAATATCACTCTTATATGAGTAATTATTATTTTTCCTGTTTTAACTTTATCGATACTTCCCCTTCCAAAAAAAAAAAAAAAGTCGTGACACCAACAGAGAATGAGCGAGAATGACTTAAATTTCAGTTTCCTGTTTTGTAAATACCTATACAGACTACGAAATTAGCATATCTCCGTTTAAGTACGAAACAAGAGCAGCCTCATTTGCGAAAATTTTGCTTAACAGAGCTGAACTTCCTCATTACTTCGGCGCCACTTATGTATCAGCTGCAGCGAATAACAAAAAACGAACCCACGTGATCAACGTGGTGTGTTGTGAATGCGCCTGTGTGTTAAGACGCAATTGGTTAATGCGTGGCGATTCCATATTTATGCGGTGTATATATCAAACACTTTTTGTCATTTATGCAGGCACTTAAAAACTTAAGAGATCTTAAGTAATGGTGGTTTAAAAGCATCAGCCTTCCTCAAGCTCGAATGGTTTACAGAGAGTAGCTACGCTTTAAGTATTCTAAAATGCGAAATCAATTTGGAGCGCATTACTGGAACGCTTTCAACGTGGGAACACTTTCGTGTTGTAATAACACCCGTTAGTTCTGTGGACGCAAGTCTTTCATCGATGTTCAGGAAAAAGTTCCGTCCTTCGCCAAATAAATGCTGAATGACAACTATTCACGTCAAGTTGTGGAAAGCATCCATCCGATAATAACCACGTGCCTGAGGATAACACCTACAAGCTCTTAGTTCTTTCATACTTTTTTTCTTTCTTTCTTTTCATGCAGTTGTGACTTTCTAGTCAATAAATTACTACTGGCGAAGTAACACGACACCCCTCTTCATGCACGTGAACTGATAACAAGAAGCGAAAAAGAAAAAAAAAAAAAACGACTTTCAATTAAATTTTAAATTATAATAGGGGAATTATTAAGTTTCCTGCACACCGGAAGTACATAGCTTTCCGATAAACACAAAAACGCCATTAATAACGGGGGACTCTTTTATACTTTTAATAGAGGACTCTATTAGTGCGCGAGAAAAGAATCAGGTTTTCTAACGTGATTGCAATGAGAAGCAAAGTTGGGGCATCGTGTTTGAAATGGAGCAGGGATCGCGAAATTTAAGAATATTTGTCCCTTATTAGCTGTTCGATCGAAAAACTGTTCCCGACCTGAGTATTACTCCCCTTGCTTCTCAACTCAGGGAGGAGGAGGAGGATGCCATTTTTTACTTTTAGCTGTTGTATAATGACCGTCTCGGTAGTACAAAATTGGTAGCTGAAATGTGATTAATATAAAACAGAACAGAATAAAATTTTATTCACAAAAGAGATCACTTACATTGAGTTAATTTACAGCTATTAATTGCACCAAATATGCTTGTGAAATTTAAGAACCTTTAATTTACTGGTTTTTAGTGATCGCAATTAGGGTGTTAAAAATATAAGCCAGGGCTACTTATCATAGCTTTCGGGTAGGGATTTCACAGGCAATTTGATAATTTTCAACTTTCACTTGAGGCTCACCTTTTCCTCTAATACTATATGAGTTTCAAAACAGGATTGGGGCTTGAGCCATAAAACTTTCAGAATTCTGTATAGATCAGTCATTTCGCCTATTTCAGCATACCCAACAGGAAACTAGTTCCATCGAAGCAAGATGAAAAAACATGAATTCTTTCAGACAAAACTTGAATCTCCGCAGCATTGTTTTGTACTCATTCCTACAAAATGTTTCCACCGCGGATGTTCAAGTAATTTGTGGCCAAATTCCCTTTGGTCTTTTGCCTGTGTACAGAAGATTAACTTACTATATCAGAAAGGCTCTTTCACTGAAATTCGACGGATTAGTGATAAGCAAAACAGCAACACCAAAAGAAGAGAAATTTAAGATGCTGCCATCATATAAAAACTACAATATTATGTCTCTGCAGTCTTCGTCCCCGTTCTGACACAGGATTTCTTCCTCCAGTTTCTACTGCCTTGCTCCTGTCCCTAGACACCTGATTCCTAATGTCGGTTTGGCTTATTGCCTTCCAAATATCAATTGATACTTCTGCTGGCACGGTACTTGCTCTGTGCAGAATTGTTGGCACCAACATCTCCCGACGGAAAATAAAATTTAAACTTTTTTTTTTTTTTTTTTTTTATGCCTGCCTTTCGGGGTCGTTTTTATATGCATGTGACACCAACTTGTGTTGCTGATGCGCTGGATCTCTTTATTTTATTTTATTTTTATTATTATTTATTTATTATTATTATTATTTTTGCTAGTATCATTGATTGGGCTCCAATGATATTAGCCAATGGTAAGAGAATCCACAGATGCCAGGGATGCTGGCATCTGTGGGTTCTCTTACCATTGCAAATAATTTACATGAATTCATCACACTCTTAGATAGAATCAATAATCCAATGGACCACGGAATCGGTGGCCCGATCCCAAAATTGCATCGAATCACTAACCCAAATATTTTGAGTGCGAGAAGACAAGTCCATACTTTAAAAACAGTTTAAATGCTTTGAAACCAATTTAAACAATCAATCTATCCTTTAAGCACTTTAAAAACAAATGTTATAAAAAAACAAAAAAAAAAACATTAAGAATCTACTGAAACATTAGGACATTATAAATAGGTTGTTACTTCCCTGAAGTGGACGGGACTTTTCGACTAAAATCATGATCACAGGAAAGTGAAACCGCGAGTTGTGTGATAGAATTTATAGCATGGAGATTAGTTGCTATCTTGGCGCATGCGAGTGAAGGACTATGAATCTGAGATGGGGTAGGGTGCATTGGCTGAATTTTGATGTAATTTAATTTCTAGAGTCTCAGAAATTAATAATTTGGTATAATTATGTTGGATGCTAAGTATTTTTGCTTCGCTAAATAGAAAAGTGTGGTCTTCACTGATCGCATGGAATGCAAGTTCCCGAGCAGAGGAACGAGACGTAAGGACGGACGTTGAATGCTGCTTCGTTCTTGTATTGAGCGTACAGGAATAGATCCCTGGTATGAAGAGTTGCAATCTTTGCAGGATACATTTTAGACTAAATCATTTATTTGGAACGCGGTAGAGGATTGGACTGAGTGACTATTAAGGGCTGCATATAATTTCATTCTGGGTTTGGCTATGATTTTGAATTATCTCTTTGAAAATACCATTTACTCGTTTGTATCATTGTTCAATATATGGTAAAGAAATTAAATATTTTTTTATGTTGTTATTATTGATGAATGGTGTGGTATTATATAATCTATTGTTTGCTTGTAACCTTATTTCGTTTATAATAGGCAGGGTGTAGCCTCTATTTTGAAATCTGTTTCTTAATGTTTAGAACTGCTTCAGATGGTGAGGATTTGTAAGCATCGAGAAATGGATTTAGGATAATGGACCTTTTATAGGTAAAGGGATGATAGTTCTTGGGATGTAGGAACATACTTGTGCTGTGGTCTTTCTGTATATGCTGAATTGAATTTTGTTCATAACCCGAGTGAGGGTAAAATTTATAAAAAATGTAACGATTTCGTTTCAGTATTTTCGGTTTCCAGTATAACAGATTTCTAATGTTACGCTAGAAAACGAAAATACTGAAACGAAATCGTTATTATTATTTTTTAAATTTCACTCTCACTCGAATGGATTTGGTGTTCATGTATGTATAGTTGCATGTACACCAAAGCTAAGAGTATAATAAATGCATCTCATGAATTTGAAGTGCTTGTCATGACACCATTGTTGGGATTCAGAGACATGGTGTCACTTAGATATAAGGGATGTAGAATTTGAATATGGGGAGCACAATATATACAAAAGGACAGACAGGAGAGGAGTGGGAAGGAGTTATGTTCTTGGTTAAGAAGGTAATGAATGCATCCAGTTGTTGACATGGGGGGGGGGGCAGTGCAATGTTAAATCAGTTTTGTGTGACATAAGCATTGTGACAGCAAAAGTGGGAGTAGGAGTGCGTTACAGGCCTAATGATTCATGAATAAAACGAACAGCTGTACATAGAAATAGAGTGGGCCAGTAAATCAAAATGTTGATAATGAGGGATTTTAACTTTCCAGATATTGATTGCAACTCTGGGTTAGTCCCTCACAGTTTAACATCCTTTTGTAGATTTATTGGCGCTCGTGGGTAGCATAGTTGGTAGTATCGCCGTCCTCCCTACACCGGATGGAAAAGACCTGAGTTCGAATCCCGTTGATGAAGGGGGGAATTTTTGTGGGTATTTTTCACAACGTGCTGAGTTAGTCGGTATCAGGCGATGGTAGCATGTTGTTTTTAACTCCCGGAAACACGGTTTTTTTTTGTCCAGCAAACAGAAAATCGACATCAGAACACACGCAATTTACTGGCAATATACACGAAACAACATGGCATTAGTCGCCGATGCTCCTAACCCGATAACAACAACAACATTGTGGATTTATTGTATGACCGATTTCTACAGCATTATGTTAAAGATGTAACAAGAGGGAATAATACTCATGATCTGATTATCACGAGTGATTTTTCATGCATTAAGAATCTGCAGATAAAAGAACTACTGCGTGGCAGTGATCACAGTGCATTGATTGTGGATTTACTTAAAGATGTTACTACCATCAATGGTAAAGGCAGGGGTTTTTGCTTTCGTAAAGGTGATTACAGTGGTCTCAGAAGTATTTAAATTCTATAAGGTGGGACCAACATGATGTTACCATCACCAAATTCTAAATGGGAAGTGTTAAAGGAATTAATGATAGAAGCTACTAGGCTTTGCATACCAACTAAGAAAACCTAAATGGATGTCAGAGATACTGATGAATCTCGTGGCAGAGAAGAAAATGCATGGGATGCATGTAAATTATCGGGTGACACAGAAGCCTATTGTTATTATATAAAGTTCTAACAGGGAGCTAAATAATTTTATCTCCCTGTTAGAACTTTATATAATAACTGAGAGGAAAGTGGAAGAGAAATTGCTTAAGTTAAACATAAGAAAGACACCTGGGGGGATTGGGATCTATCCAGCTATATTAAGGAAGGCAAGAAGGAAATAAGCAAACCCATCCCCATAATTATGAGAGCATCCTTGGATTCAGGGGTTCCCCGCGGATTCGAGATGTGCGAATGCGTCCCACAATTCACAATGGGGGATCAAAGGGTAAAACGAGGAATTACAGACCAGTTAGTTTAACTTCTGTTCCAGGGAAAATAAATGAGTCACTGTTGAAAGAAGTAATGCAGAATCATTTAGACAAGACGGCGCAATCATACTTCACACAGCCTGGGTTTGTTAAAGGGAAATATTGTTTGGCCAATAGAATTGGATTCTATGATGTGGTCACAAAGGAACTGGATTCTAAAAATATTTTGATATTATACACTTGGATTTCAGGAAAGCTTTTGATACTGTTGCACATAAAAGACTGCTGTACAAATTGGAGCAGTGTGACATTAAAGGCACGTTGCTGCTATGGATAAATGGATGGATGGTGGGAGAAGACAAGAGCGTGGTAAACAATGGACATTGTTCTTCGTGGATTGCACAGTTTGTTCTTAAGAATTATTATTATTTTATTTTAATGCATACTGTTGTGATATGAATTTATGTCTACAAGATGACTATTTTAGGCGCGTTAGTATGTATTTGTATACTCCTCCAGGGTTCGGTGACGGGCCCATCGTTGTTTTCTATATTTATCAATGATATTGATGAAAGCGTATCAGGCTTAATGTCCAAGTTTGCAGATGATACAAAGTTTGGCAGGGTGCTTAATGACAGTATTCTACTGAAACAGGATCTAGAAAAGTTAGGTAGATGGGCTGAAAAATGGCTATCGAAGTTTAACATTGATAAATGCAAAGTACTGAATATGGATAACAGTAACATAAGAGTAATGTACTAACTGTGTGGTACTTCACTCAGGGTAGTGGAAAATGAAAAATACCTGGCTGTAATTGCGTCGTCAGATATGAAGTTCTCTGAGCGATGCATACAGGCTGCCAGAACAGCTGATGGGGTTTTGTCAATAATATACAGGAATTTTTCCAGCAGGAATACGAAGGTGATTATCCCATTGTATTAAAGCAATGGTCACGCCACATCTTGAGTACTGCATAAAGGTCTATTGGCTCCATATTAGGAAGGATGTAGAGCTGCTGGAACGAGTACAGAGAAGGACAACGAGATTGGTGAGGGGGAACAAAGTGATGCTCTTATTACGAAAGGCTTGTGTTGCAAATTGCAGTGGCTGCAGACTAGACACCTGCGAGGTGATCTTATTGAGGTGTTTATGGTTTTTAATTGTTGAACAGGCTCAACGCTGATGGTATTCTTCCTCTTGCTCAGACGACACACATGCGGGGACACAAATTCAACTGGTAACGACGGTTGCAGAATAGATGTGTGGAAGTTTGCCGTTAGCCAGTGGTTAGTTGGTTGCTATAATAAACTTCCATCTGTTGTTTTGGAAGTTGTTGGTTTAAATAAATTCAAGAAAGAACTAGGCAAACTATTGAAGGGAATGAATAGGTGAAATGGGGGGTATCGTGTTTTTTTTTGCTTTTTTCTTTTGCAGATGCATCATTTGACACTGCTATAATGCTTATTCTAATGCTAAAGATATGCTGCGGAAGTCTGCCTTCAGCCAACGGCTGGTTGATTGCTGGAACCTTGCATCCGTTGTTGTGGAAATGAACAGTTTGAATAAATTTAAGGAAGAACTAGACAAACTATTAGAGGGGATGGACAGGTAAAATAGGGTTCGTTTTGTTTTTTTTGGCCGATGCAGTATCATGTTTACAGTGCCAATTTCTCCCCTCGTGGCGGAAATTTCAACTAATTTTTTTTCTTCTACAAATCATTTCACCATACCCTAAATGACATACCCAGCGATTTTCACAGCGCTATCTCTAACTGTTTTGAAACTAGGGTCCCCTGAATAGGGAAACTTATTTTATAACCACCCGGTATATTATTGTGATATGAATTTAAGTGTATAAGATTTTAGGCGCGTTAGCATGTATGCATAAAGTGTATGTTGTCCATCAATCATTTCCAACTCGACTCCTAGTGGATGGATTTTAATAAAATTCTGTATTTGGTATAAACATCTCAAAGTATATGGCTTTCGAAAATACTACAATTGCTTCGGTACAGCACGAACAATAAATAATTGTTCTGCTAGGGCAAGTAGTATTGTCTATTGTTACTTATTAAAAATGCAGTGGCACTTTCCAGTCGGTTGTTTCAGTGCTTTTGACACCTCATAGGTAGGAGGGCAGGCAGACATGCATCGATGTACAGCTTAACAGTCTGATTGTAATTTATCTCATATTTTATGGAAGACGATAATCATCGAAAAGATAAAAATCAATGCGAGAAATTCGTTGTGATAACTTTGCATAAGCGATCAATGACAAGTATGAACAATCTGCCTTTTATCTTAGTATTTTTATTGGCAAAATTATGTAAGCAAAAATGTTTATACAACATCGAATCGCTCTAAAAGAGCCAAATTTCATGAAAGTTCATCCACGGACCTTTGTCCTTCCGTCCGCATGTTATTCTGCCAGATTTCTGTTTGTCCGTTTTTGAAGAAATTCGGGCTGGCTCGATAAATCTTTCTGAAAGTCTAAAAGAGACAATTATAAAATTTTATGAAACTTCATCCACTAAGAGTCGAGATATTACATTCAGACTGACAGAAGGGCCGACAGATGGATAAATATGGTATAGACATTGGATGATTTACGCATATAATGCTAAATCGCCAACTCAATTAAAATATCTAGGCATTACGTTTGACGGATCTGTGACTTTCAATTCACATGTTACTTATCTATCAGGAAAAGTGAGGAAGTTTATTGGGATGATTACTCGAATCACTAGAGTTGGCTGGGGAATAAAAGGTAAGGCGCTGAACTTGCTATATGAATGTGTATTTATTCACATGGTAACGTATGGTGCACCAATTCGGCTTGAGCGTCTAAGTGAAAAAGTATTTACTAGAAAGCTCAGTTCCACTCAAAGAGTAATGCTCCTTAGGATGTGCATGGCATGCAGAACTGTGCCGACCTTGTAGGTTGTGACTGGAAAATTGCCTATTGATCTACATTTGGTGTACTGTGCATTGGCTTACTTCATCCGCCGTGGCATTCCCTGTTCTTTTCTGTATATAGAGGTGGACATCTTGGCAGATCCCAGGAAGGAAAGGGCAAGAATCTGGATTGCTTTGGTAAAAGTCTGGCAAGGTCATTGGAGTGTTTGTGATGAAGGGCAGGTTACACAATTTTTTCCCCCAGATTTAAGAAATGCAGCCTCGATAAATTCAAATGGTTTGCCCCAAACTTACAAGCTATGTTCTTATTGACTGGTCATGGCCCGAGTAATGCAAAGTTGTATGATTTAGGAATAACTGAAAGATCTAGTTGCCATTGTGGCGAAAGAGAATCATGGGAACGTATTATGTACAACTGTGAGGAGTACTGCGATCTACGAATTGAATTGGTACCTCGGGTTAGTAATCTCAATCTTATAGCAGAAGGCTGCGAGACAGTTCTAGTTGATAAACAGGAGAACTTCTTGTCTTTCCAAGCATTTGCAACTGCAATATTTCTTAGGCGGAAGCCTTGTATTTGTAATGCGGTATGGTGTAGAGCCGAATTACCTAAAGTTCTGTGAAATCGTGGAGTCTTGAGTCTGCTGATATAGCAGACTCATATCCACTGCAACTCGAGCTCCTTTTGCTGGCATTCTATTCTCGGTAGCTCCTGGCGCTGCTGGCTTTATAACAGACTGTGAAAATATGTAGCTCTTTCCAATGAAGTTTGGACTTTGTCTGAAATTTAATTATATGTATATTTATTTTTTATGTAATTTGATTATTTTCAGTTTGTTCGTATCGATATTTTTTGGTGATGGCACGTTTTTTCCTTCCCTGTATTTGGGCAAACAGGAGAGGGAGTATATAAGAGTACTGTTAAATTACGTGTAACTGACAGCAGGGTTGCGATTGGTTGGCTGGGACCGCTTTAATTAATAAATATTAGTATCAATCAATCTATAATAAACATTATTAAAAAGTTACCAGCTCGTTTCATTCTCATCTGAATTTTTTAATATTATAATAACCAGAATGATAAAACTTTTGATAAAAGACATTTTTTTGTTGTACGGTGGTAGAGCATAGTTTTTTTTTTTCCTTAATTCCAAAGTATATTTTTTTATATTCAGAACAACTGTCTAAAATTCTTTTTCTTTTTTTTTTTTTTTTCTTTTGGAGAGGTGGGTAGAAATGAGACTATACGAAGTGAGCCATAGGACGTAGTGTTCCAAGTGACGAGGTATATGATGTTTAGTTTTTTTTTTTTTGAAGTGA
The DNA here is from genome assembly GCF_048544385.1 of Mastigoproctus giganteus. Taxonomy (NCBI): domain Eukaryota; kingdom Metazoa; phylum Arthropoda; class Arachnida; order Uropygi; family Thelyphonidae; genus Mastigoproctus; species Mastigoproctus giganteus. The sequence continues at coordinate 44,567,299 of NC_143576.1, read as the reverse complement.
AACTTCTTTAGACGCACTCCAGGGATGGGAGTAACCTGCGTTCGCGGATTGACAAAAAAAAAAACGCAACTAAAATGCGACCCGCCATAAGTAAACGCATTACAGCCACCCTAAACAGCGAATTATCGCACTAGGCTAAATTCACAGCTTTAGACGCGGTTAGTAATTGGGAGGATAACCACCTGGACCGGGTGTGGTTCCTTTCTTTTTTTTAATTTTGTTAACCTGTGGAAAATATTCTTTCGATTTTCACGTATCATTTAATTTTGTTAATTGGTAAGGTAATAAAGTGTAAATCTGTGCTTTATAGCTTTACTTTTTTTTAATAGCATGTGGATAATATTTCTCCTATTTTCCAATTTATTAGAATTGCTGTTAATAAAATTAAATTCATTTCGTAAACGCGATCACAATGACCGGCGCTTACTACATATCGTATACATATCGTATACGATATGTAATAAGCTACTACTATACATATCGTATAGTGAACGGTATTTTGTTATGTAGTGTCCATCGTAAAGTGATTTGATCGTACAGTGAACCAATCTTAAAGCGGAGGTCCACTGTAGTGAGCGTTATAAAGCGTATAGAGCACGTATACGTGCAATGCGACCACCGAAACCACCTCCATTGAGTACAAAGCAGATATCTAAGCTATTTCGACAGTGGAAGAAATTACAGCCTGCGATGGAGTTGAACAAAGAAGCCGGGGAAGGTCCATCCACATGTTCAGAGCCTTACAACTCCCCAGAAATTTTAGAAGTGAATTTGGAAGGAGTCATAGAAATTGATACTGAAAATGAAACCGATGAAGCGTCTACGAAGCCCAGTCGTAAACGAAAAGTGAAGAAGCTAGAACCGACTGCCAGAAATACTCCATGAAATCGTTGAACACATAACGGGCGTAATACACAGCAGGAGCAGCAACATGATTTTAAGAAACACCAAAGCATCCACCTCCGGTTTAAACGTACATTCCTGGATAATGATTTTGGTTCAGTTTGTTCTGTGTGTAATCGGCTTTATTTCAAGAAGGATGTGAAGATTGTAGCAGCCCGAGATCATTCTCTTCTTCAAATAGCATTTCCAAATGACGATGTAAGTCAAATGTCGGCCTGTAACAGTTGTCGTGTTTCTCTCAAGAACAAAGCGATTCCGGGTCTATCGAAGTAAAATGATTTTAAATATCATCCGATGCCACAGCACTTGCCGAAACTATATTTGGTAACGGAACGTCTCATATCTTCGAGGCTCTCATTCATGCAGATTCGTCGCCTGCGGCATTCACACGGTCAATACGGGATCCCGGTCAAATGATAAATGTTCACCTAAAGAAGTTTGACTTAACTTCCGCTATGCGTGCTCGGCACATACGCATTTTTTTTTTTTTTATCCTGATCTGTTGTGGAAAAAAATAAAAAATGTACGTTTGCAGTGGGCAGGAATACCAACACTAGTTAGTGAAAGAAAGGTCTGGTCTTTCAGACTTTCCTTCACTTTCAGATCAGACCTTGTGTAGTCTGGCTGGTCCCGGTCGCGGTTCCGGTTCCTACTGTTTCACGCTGATTGAAGGACCAGAATATGGCCAAAACAGCATCCTATGGACCCATCCTGCCAGGTGTCAATAATGCAGGCTGATGATGGCGAAGTAATGCTTTAGGAGTCTCCATGGTGCACATTGGTTTCCTTGATACTAGTGGAGCAACATTTGGATACCACAGTTTATGTGGAAGTTTTCTCCGACCTGGCGCATCCCTTCATGGCCTCAACGTATCCATCTGAGAATGGGTTTTTCCAAAGAGATACGAGTAGTGCACTATGTCACAAGACCAGAACTGTACATAAATGGGGTCGAAGAATATAAGAGATAATTAAATTGGGCTGACTTCTCCAGTCACCAGATCTCAATCTAAAGAACCTGCACATGAGATGGAACGGATTCTTAAGAATGGAGATTCGAAACTATCGAATTTGTAACAAGGAATCTAGAATCGGGGCTATTCTGAAGCGTAAAGGGAGATTTATAGGTAGGCGTACCTAATAAAGTAGCCATCCAGTGTATGTACATACAGTATGAAATTATTGACACCACTCTCTGTGTTATTCACGACTACAGGTGTCAATAATGTTAATTATTGAATATATTTTATTATTAATAATAATAATAATCCAGGACATAACCCTTGTCAACAAGAATGAAAAGGCTACCTATTAGATTGACATAGCCGTACCCAACACTGGCAACCTGCAGAAAAACCATGGGGAAAAATCAGGAAGTACACGAACCTAAGACAGGAGATCAAAGAGATCTGTCATATGCAACAAGTAACGACCATCCCGATCATTGTTGTCAACCACAGGTATGGTGCCAAAGACCCTACATAATAGCCTAGCAGCAATAGGTCTCCCAGCGAACACCTACAAGGAATTCCAGCAAGTCGCAATCCTGAATGAACACCTGTAGGATAGTCAGAGAGTTCCTCGACCAACAGTAACACCAGACATAACAACAATAACCACCCTGTGTACTTGGTAGCAATACCCGTCACGAGGTGGAACTCCCAATCAAGGGAGAAATAATATAAGAGCAATAATAATAAAAATAATAATTTTCACCAAATAGAATATAAAATTAGTGTCATTGACTTAAAGAAAGTCTAATGAAGGCATCGTTTTCTAAAGGGAAAATAATTTTGTATGCGAGTGTTCCGATTCTAAGAGAATGCAAAGGTTATTCATTTATTGTAGTAGAACAAATATCGTGAGACTGTGATGCTTAATTGCATTAGCAGGAAGTGGATGGCTCATTGTTCATCATGTTAAATATTTAAAACTGATAAAGTTTTCGTAAACAAACATCACTAATGATCAATTTTATGTTAAATCCCTAGCATTGTCGCTGTTGTGGTATTATTGCATCAGGAAATCATGTAACCATTCACTGCCTGCAATAAAGATATTAAGTACTGTAATTTTATATTAATATATTCTGTGAGGATTTTAGTTGTATGAGTCTGCTGAGACATGGACTGATTTGTCTACGTCCTGCTATACTTTTGAGATGTTTCTGTTTCACATAAAAGTAATTGTAATTCCTTTGTACATATAATATATCCCTAATATGAGGCCATCTCAATTATTGTTTCATATATGCGACGTTAATTATGCCAACTGTACCCTAAAATACAGCAATACTTCTGCATGCAAGAAATTTATTTTTTAACTTCGCTTGGGAATTTTCCTACAAACATCAGACCACTGGTTACCGAAAGTCGTTTGATCCTGTACGTTACATTTGGGAAACATGCGCCCCTACAAAGCAGAGAGGTGTAAAATATTAATAGCCTATTAAAATACAAGGTTTTTAAATTATGACACAAGAACACTTGTAACTGCATTTTAAATATTCATATTCATATTATCATTTTGAACAGAAGTGCTGTACAAACACAGAAAAGATTCACAGTTAATGATTATAGCCACCAGTGGTTGCTTGTAAATATCAAAAAAGTAATGCAGTTTAATGCATCGTAAAAAGAAAGCATCAGTGGAAGGAACCTACTCTGAAAATTAATAAAACTTTTAACTTTCTCTTCTTCTGTTTTGTTTTTATTTTACTGATGAAAAGCTTTAATAAATTAAAGCTTTTCATCAATTTTTCTGAGGAACAAATTCAATATAGCGCCAGAACCACTTACCGATGATGTACGTTAAGTTACTTTATTATTATTATTGCTGTTATATTATTATTATAATATTGCACTTGGTAGCAATACCCGTCACAAGGTGGAACCGCCAATCAGGGAGTTCAGTTATTATTATTATTGCTGCTCTTATATTATTTCTCCCTGATTGGGGGTTCCACCTCGTGACGGGTATTGCTACCTAGTACACAGGATGGTTGTTGTTATGTCTGGTGTTACTGTTGGTCGAGAAACTCTCTGACAGGTGTCATATCCTATAGGTGTTCAGGATTGCGATTTTCTGGAGTTCCTTATAGGTGTTCGCATGAAGACCTATTGCTGCTAGGCTGTTATGTAGGGTCTTTGGCACCATACCTGTGGTTGACACGATGTCCGGGATGGTCGTTACTTGTTCCATATGCCACATCTCTTTGATCTCCTGTCTCAGGTTCGTGTACTTCCTGATTTTTCACCCAATGGGTTTTCTGCAGGTTGCCAGTGTTGGGTACAGCTATGTCAATCAGATAGGTAGCTTTTTCCTTCTTGTCCACAAGGGTTATGTCCGGTCTGTTGTGCGGGATTGTTCTATCCGTTATTATGGCGCTGTCCCAGTTCAGGCTGGGGTTCGTACTTGTAGTACGGTACACTTTCTTCGATCAACTGGTATTTCCTTGCTAGCTTCTGATGTATTATCCTGGCTACCTGGTGGTGTCTATGAGTGTACTCAGTCTGAGTGATCACCTTGCATCTCGCGGTGTTGTGTTGGATCGTTTCTGAGGCCAGGTGGACATCGTCGACATGTTTCATCTAACACTCCGGACTTCTTGGCGATGTATTTTCTATAGTTCCTGGTGTTGATTACCTGGTCTTGGATAGCGAGCAGGAATCCTTCAGTCTCCGGGAAGAGCGTCCCGCTCGTGAGCCATGCATTGGAAGCAATTTTATCTATATGACCCTGATTGAGATCATTGTAGTGTTTGCCATGGAATGTCTTCTCTGCCCATCTTTCTAGCTTCGTTTGTACCTACTGGTTGGGGGGAGACTGCTGGCTTAGGTTGAGTGGGGTATACCGATTGTCTATTTTCTTTATGGCCTGGTGGTGTGCTGCTGTATGTTTCTGGAAGTAATCCTTCAGGTTAACTATCGCTGTCTTCTGTTGCTCAATGAGGTCTATCAGGCCCCTTCCTCCTTCTTCCCGGCAATTGTCAGTCTCTCCACGGTAGCTCTCGGGTGGTGTTGGTGGTTCTAGGTCATCATTGTCCTTGTCTTTCTCATGTAGAGCTTTATGTCATCCATACACATCAGGTGGGTGATGGTGTACAGGTTCTTCCTTCCTTCTTTCAGGTTATATCCGTACTTGCTACTGTTGAGCATGGTAGATAGCGGGTTAAGTGCTAGACAGAACCAAAATGGGCTCAAGCATCTCCCTGAAAGGTTCCTCTCCTGATGGGGACTGGCCTGGTTGTGATGTTTTCGATCTCAATGATGGTACTCCATTTTGCCATCGTTTCTCCTAGGAAGTTTGTCACTATCGGATTGACTTCGTAGATTTTCAGCGCCTCTATTAGCCAGCTATGAGGCACGGAGTCGAAGGCCTTGCGGTAATTGATGTAGGCTGTGTACATGTTGCGACGCTTCATGTGTGCTTGCTCCATAACCGCTACCGTTAATTGCTCCTTGCATCCTTTGCTCAGCCGCTGGCATCCTTTCTGCTGTTCTCTCCGTTTTCCATCTTGTCCAATAAGGGTTATGTCCGGTCTGTTGTGCGAGATGGTCTTATCCGTTATTATGGTACGGTCGCAGTACAGCTTGTGGGTTCGGGTCTCTAGTACTGCCTGGGGTTCATACTTGTAGTATGGTACACTTTATTTGGTCAACTGATATTTCATCGCTAGCTTCTGATGTATTATCCTGGCTACCTGGTCGTGACTTTGAGTGTATTCAGTCTGGGTGATCACCCAGACTGAATACACTCATAGTCTTGAGTGTATTCAGTCGGGGGCTCTGAATACACTCATAGCCTTGCACACCGCGGTGATGTGTTGGATCGTTTCTAAGGCCAGCCGGCCTCGTCGACATGTGTCATCTGACATTCCAGGCTCCTTTGCGATGTATTTTCTATAGTTTCTGGTGTTGATTACCTGGATCTTGGATGGCCAGCATGAATCCTTCAGTCTCGGGGAAGAGCGTCCCGCTTGTGAGCCATGCTTTGGAAGTTGTACCGTTTGGGCTGGAGGGGTTTCCTCGCTTAGGTTAAGTAGGGTATAGCCCTTATCTATCTTCCTTATGGCCTGGTGAAGTGGTGCTATGTTCTCGAAGTAATCCTTCAGGATAACTATCACTGTTTTTTGTTGTTCTGTCAGGTCTATCAGGCCCCTTCCTTCCTCTTTCCGAGGTATTGTTATTCTCTCCACTGCTGACTTCGGGTGGTCAGCAGTGGAGATGCAGTGTAGAGCTTGATGTCATCCATGTACATCAGGTGGGTGAGGGTGTATAGGTTTTTTCTACCTTCTTTGAGGTTATATAAAAAATAAATTTTCTGTTTATACTCCGGGACGACCAAACGATCAGAGGAGTTTACAAGATACACAGAATACAAGAAACAGCACCGTATTCAGCAGTCACGGGCTTGAACCCCGGTCACTCAAGGCACGTGTACTTATGCACCCGCGCGCCTGACCACTAGGCTACGGCGGCCTATCCATACTTATGGCCGTTAAGCATGGTGGATATCGGGTTGAGTGCTAGACAGAACAGACAGAACCATAGTGGACTCATAGCATCTCCCTGAAAGATTCCTCTCCTAATGGGGATTGGCCTGGTTGTGATGTTCTCGACCTTAATGGTGGTACTTCATTTGGCCATTGTTGCTCCTAGGAAGTTTGTCACTATCGGATTGTCCTTGTAGATCTTCAGGGTCTCTATTAGCCTGCTATGAGGTACGAAGTAATCGATGTAGGCCGTGTATAGGTTGCGGTGCTTCTTTGAAGGCTTGATCTATAACTACGGCGTCTATGGTTAATTGCTCTTTGCATTCTTTGCTCCTCCGCTTACATACTTTCTGCTGTTCGGCCATTATGTTCTGATTCTCTCTGAGTGGTGTGATATCTTCTTAGTTATGCAGCTGGTCAGCACTTTGTACATCGTTGGGAGGTGTGATTGGCTTGTATTTCGCCGCGTTTCTTCTATCTTCATCTTTAGGCTTCAGATATGTGCCTCCTTCAGTGAGAAACTTCGCGATTGTCTCCGGGTGCCTTATCATTCGAGTGAACTGCTCTGCTAGTTGCTTGTGTGTGCAGGTGAGCTTCTTGTACCAGTAGTTGTGGATGTAATCAATTCCCGGGGTTCGCCAGTTGTGGCTGTTCCTGATCGACTGTTTTACTTCTTTATTATTATTATTATTATTATTATTATTGTTGTTATATTATTATTATTGCTCTTATATTTTTCTCTCTGATTGGGGTTCCACGTCGTGACTGGTATTGCTACCAAGTACACAGGGTGGTTGTTGTTATGTCTGGTGTTACTGTTGCTCGAGGAATTCTCTGATTATCCTACAAGTGTTCAGGATTGCTACTTTCTGGAGTTCCTAGTAGGTGTTCGTTGGGAGGCCTATTGATGATAGGCTGTTATGTAGGATCTTTGGCACCATACCTGTGGTAGACACGATGATCGGGATGGTCGTTACTTGTTGCGTATGCCACATCTCTTTGATCTCCTGTCTTAGGTTCGTGTACATCCTGATTTTTTTCCCCATGGGTTTTTCTGCAAGTTGTCAGTGTTGCGTACCTCTATGACAATCAGATAGGTAGACTTATCCGTTATTATGGCGCGGTTCCAGTACAGCTTGTGTGTTGGGGTCTCTAGTACTGCCTGGAGTTCGTACTTGTAGTAGAGTACACTTTCTTCGATCAACTAGTATTTCCTTGCTAGCTTCTAATGTATTATCCGGGCTACCTGGTCGTGTGTATGAGTCAACTCAGTCTGAGTGATCACCTTGCATCCAGCCAGGTGGCATCGTGGACATGTGTCATCGGATAATCCAGGCTCCTTGGCGATGTATTTTCTATAGTCTCTGGTTTTTATGACCTGGTCCTGGATGCTAGCACGAATCCTTTAGTCTCGGGGAAGAGAGTCCCGCTCGTGAGTCATGCATTGGAAGCAATTTTATCTATGTGGTGCTAATGTTTTTTTCTGAAAGTAATCCTTCAGGTTAGCACTAGCTGTTTTCTGTTGCTTGATGAGATCTATCAGGCCCCTTCCTCCTTCTTTCCGAGCAAGTCTCAGTCTCTCCAAGGCTGACTTCGGGTGGTGTTGGCGGCTCTTGGTCATCATTTTCCTTGTCTTTCTCATGATATGCTCCAGTTCGATGTTAGTCCAATCCATGACCCCGAAGGAGTAGGTTAGCATTGGGTGTTTATGGCTTTAACGGTGTTCCCTCCGTTCAGCTTTGCTGTCAGCAGGCCTCTAAGTCTCTGATGGTATTTTTCAGTCAGGCAGGCCTTAATTTTCTTGTGCTGCAATTGCTGAGCCTGAGTTATTCCCAAGAATTTTCGTTGGTGCAATCCGTGGGTCTTGCATTTATCTAGACCAAATTCCATCCTAATATCATTGTTGAATTCTTCGGTGATATGGAGTAGTCGCTTGAGTTGGTTCTCGGTCGCCGCATAGAGCTTGATGTCATCTGTGTACATCAGGTGGGTGAGGATGTGCAGTTTCTTCCTTCCATCTTTGATGTTATATCCGTACTTGCTGCTGTTTACGATGGTGGATAGCGGGTTAAGTGCTAGACAGAACCATAGTGGGCTCAAGGCATCTCCCTGAAAGATTCCTCTTCTGATGGGGATTGGCCTGGTTGTGATGTTCTCTACTTTAATGGTGGTAGTCCATTTCGAAATCGTTTCTCATAGGAAGTTTGTCACTATCGCATTGACTTTGTAGATATTCAGCGCTTCTATTAGGGCTTTGCGGTAATCGATATAGGCTGTGTACATATTGCGGCTCTTCTTGTAGGCTTGCTCTATAACCGCGGCATCTATTATTATTAATATTATTATTATTAGCCATATGGGAGGAATCCTGGGGCTTTTGCTGCACCAGCCAAAAAAAATTGAGTTACCCTGAGAGAGAGAGAGAGAGAGAGAGAGAGAGAGAGAGAGAGAGAGAGAGAGAGAGAGAGAGAGAGAGAGAGAGAGACTGCTAAATAAAAGGGAATCATCAAGAAAGAGAAGAATGATGATATCCAGGTCAGGACCCTGTTTGTGCCAAGCTTATACTCATTGTATGTGAGCCGCCGGGGTTACTTAGATCGTTGTGCGAATTTATGTCTCTCTTGTATCATTGGAAAAGTAAAAAAAAGAGTAAGTGTCCTGCAATTTAAAAAACTAGGTTTAATCATTTCAGTTTCAGCCTCAGGCAAGTAATACATACACTGCTTGACAAAATTAACAGAATATGTAGAAAACCTGGTGTAACTCGTGCAGCTTGTGATGAAGTGGGACAAAATATGGTATGGTTGCGTAACACATTAAATAACGATGAAATGAAGAGACAGAGAAAAACATTCGGACAGATATAAGGGGCGTTTATATGGGTTGTATGAGAAGCACCAAAAAACTCACATTACAGGACTCGATACAAGATACTCGAAAATATGGTCTCATGACATCAGTGCTGCTTATTATCCCCTCCAACAAAATCCTCTAAACAGGCCTGACAGCATAGAACCATGATCGATATAAGGCTGTTTATAAGGTTCTGTGGCAACAAATCCCATTCTTCCACCAGCGCACACTTTAGCTCACCAAGTGTCAGAGGAGTTGACTGTCGGGTAGCAATGCGACGTACAAAGGCGTCCCACACATGTTTGATCGGATTTAAGTGTGGTGGTCGTGTTAGCTACGGCAGTCGTTGGATACCTTCAGTTTGAAGGTATCCAATTTCTCCACCACTTGAGCTCTATGTGCAGTGGCGTTTTTGTGCAAGAAAAGAAAACCTGGGCCAACAGCATCCCTAAAAAGTCGCAGATAGGATTCGAGGATCTGTTCTCGGTACCTCTGTGCAGTTAGCATTCCTATCAAAAACATGAAAGGGGTGCGGCCGTTGATCATTATTCTGCCGCATACAACAACACCGCCTCCGTATCCCCTTTTCTGATGTTGGAGGGATGATACCACATTCCTTGTTGTCTCCAGATGAAATAACGTCTAGAATCTGTTTGTGGGCTAGAAGGGACTCATCAGAGAACCTATTCGCCTACGGCGACACTGTTCACAATAAAATATTTATGCAAAAAAGTTTGTTCTGTTAATTTTTTTGAGGTTCCTTTCTCATAAAAAAAAAAAAAAAATTGAGAAAGAAACTTTCTCTTTTTGTTGTTCTTTCTCCATGAAAAACAAGTTTACTTGCTGGAAAAGAGGCAAACTCACAATATAATATATGCAATTTGAGGATATGATATGCTGAAGCCTCGTGGCCTCAGTTACAAATCGGAACAACCCCGCAATCTTCTTTTAATCGAAAGTGATCCCCTTCACCATCGTTGTTTAGCCAAAAGTGATCTAAAATCAGGAAGAATTTTATTTTCAATACAATCTGCATAAAACGCTCACATTTCCCATGGATTAAGCCTAAGACATCTGATTGGTCATTTGGGTGAATTACTATGGTTTAGTGTTCCATTACTTATTCCCCTCATTAGGAATTTTAGCTTGATATGATAGCCGTTCAAGACTAGTTTCTAATGACGATAATGGGGGGGGTGAATTGTTTTTGCGTTGCGAAGACTTCGTACACAGAAAAATAATGCCGGCCATTACTGAACACTGCCTGAAGAATGACAACAGAGCTCTCGGGCACTGTAGTTCTGTTAAAACTCGAGAAAGAGGGCAGACAGGTGATGACGTGAAGTTAGTGACATGGTTTACAATGAACATGTGTAAAATCAGAAGTGGTAGAGATGCCAGCTTAAATAATGAGACGTGTAGAATAGAATGTGGGTAAGGACTAGGTACATTATATTGGCAAAATTCCAGTACTGATTGCAATCGTGATGGCCAGTCTCAAAAGCTACCATTTCAGTTAATCCCAAAGGTGGTCAGTGCGGTTGAAGTCGGAGGTCCGAATTGCCACTGAAGCGATTGAACCTCTATATCTGCAGTCCAAGGTACTGGTGCCTGTGCAGAATAAATGGTGCATTGTTATACTGAAACAGAAAAGGCTTTCTCCTGATATCGGAATAGCGTAGAAGTTCCATTGTGACCACATCGTAGTATCCAATCAAATTCGTCTAACGAGATTTCCCTTTAACAAACCCATATCCAGTGTCTGAAGTATAATTGCGGTCTTGTCTAGATGAACCTGCATTACTTCTTTTACCAGTGACTCCATTATTTTCCCTGGAACAGACGTTAAACTAACAGGTCTGTAATTACTTGTGTCACGCTTTGATCCACCTTTGTGAATTGGGGATACATTTGCAGATCCCCAGTCGCTGAATCCAAGGATGCACTAATAATTACGGCTAATGGTTTGCTTACTTCCTTTGCTGCTTCCCTTAATATAAGATCCCATCCACCCCAGGGGTCTTTCTTATGTTTAACTTCAACAATTTCGCTTCCACTTTCCTCTCAGTTATTACAAAATCAATTAATCCCCTGTTGATAACGCCTGAGCTTGTTAACTTCTGGCATTTATTCCCTAAAGAATTCCTCATGTGTGAATGTAGATGCAAACTGCTCATTCAGTTTGTCAGCTTCCTGAGCAGCAACATCAACATTTAAACCATCGATATCAAGTGGACCAATTTGATTCAACCCCTTCCTTCTAGTGTTTACACAAGTAAAGAAGTCTTTGTCGTTTTTCTTTGCATCCTTTGTCAAAATTTCTCGTAATCTGCCTTCGCTTGCCTGACCTCTTTGTGACTTGATTACAGACTAGTTTATATCTACCATGGGTTTCTGTGTCGCCTAATAATTTATATGCATCCCATGCACTTTTGTTCTCTCCCACGAGTTTCATCGGTTCATTTGACATCCATTTAGGTGTATTATTTCTTTACGAAAGCAAAAACCCCTGCCATTACCCTTGATGGTAGTCACACCTTTAAGTAAATCCCAAATCAATACACTGTGAGTGCCACCTAGTGGCTCCTTTATCTGCAGATTCTTAATGCATGAATAATTACTGATGATAATTAAATCAAGAGTATTACTCCTTCTTGTTACCTCTCTTACACGCTGCTGTAGAAAACAGTCATCCAAATCCACAAAAGTCTCGCTCGTCTGTGAGTGACCAATCCACAAGCTCCAGTCAATATCTGTACAGCTGTTCGTTGTACTCATCAGAGTCACTAGGCTTATAACACCCTCCTACTCTTATTTTTTCTCTCCTAGTGCTTATGTCACACCAAACTGACTCAACGTTGCACTGCCTTAGATTTTATGTGCTTCTCTTCCCTCTTCCTATCTTGTCGGTCCTTTTTGTATCACTCCGTGGCTGAGTTAACAAGGCCCCCCCCCCCCCATAAGCTGGGGTTTCTCGTCCAGCAAAACAGACAGATCGACCAGAGAACACACGAAATTTACAGCCATAATACATATGTGTATACGTAAGAGATTACGGGTGGTCCTAATATAATAATTTGAATCTGTCCTTTCTGTGTGCATTGTACTCTCCATATTCAAATTCTGCATCCCTTATATTTAAGTAACACCACGTCTCTGAAATCTTAACAATGGTGTCATGACCATTGACTTCAAATTCATGAAATCTATTTATTATACTCCCAGCACTGGTGTACATTAAGTATACATGCACCTGTTCACTCCCATAAAACAGCCCATGGATTTACTTGTTTCACGATGACTCCCAGCAGTTCTAGAAATCCACAGCACTTTGCTTTCAAGGCTGTTGCTGCTCATTCCAATAGAAGCAGTGCAAGAATCACTTTCAACTCTGCCAGCGGCTATTGTTAATCTATTAGTCTGCGTATCCCCGAACGTAAGTAGGTGTACCTAATAAAATAGCTGCTCAGTAAAGTCACAAATATATTAACACAGGAAAACACTTGTGAAAACGTTGCTTGTATAGGAAAAAAATAAAGTAGAAAGTTGCAAATGGATCAATTTATTCTGAAAGTTAGAAAAAAACACTTATAAAGAATATTTATTTAGATGGATTATGGACATTATTCAGATGTATATGTAGGCGATTAATTATAAATAAAGATATTTATTTATTAGCAGATGACTTCTCATGCATTTCCAGCAGTTATATTTTTTCACCTCTCCTTGCGTCTATTCAAACTTAATTGTACGAAATAGCACAAGTTGACATTGAAACTAGTCGTCCTGTTTTTGTTGATGTTTTAAGATTCCTAAGTCCACATAAACCGCAGTAATGTTCGTGAACCTCTCAGAATCTCCTAGTTGACCCGATGTGTATAACGAAATTGACTTTACTCTTATGTCAGGTAAACCAATTTTCCCCCTGCGCAATGATCCAAATATCCAGAACTGGATATTTGGATCATTTTGCAAAATTTGCAAAATTTTGGCGGGCCCAGAACATAAAAAAATGAATAAATACAAAGTAAAAATTAAAAAAAAAAAAATAGGAACATAAAAAATAAATAAATATTAAATCCTCTGCGATCTCTGGTAAGAAAATATATTATGTTTAATTCTTGATCTAAATACCTTGGCGACAGCTATTAACAAAATAGTCTTTACCTATTCTGTTACAACGTATTCAGCCCAGAAAAAAAAAAAAAAAGTTTCTGAATTTCTTAAACCTTTAAAGTTCAAGCAAACTTAATTTGTGTGTGTTAAGCTTCAAAGAAATTAAGCTATATGAGGCAACAGTATATTATACCTACAAATTTCGTGTATTTCTATGGTCGGTTTCCTGTTTGCTGGACGAAAAGCCTGAGATTCGGAGAGATAAACCCATGTACCCTTGCATGTTGTGAGAAAAAAACCATAAAATATTTTCGTGTCATCGACAGGATTCGAAACGGGGCATTTTCCACCTGATGTCGGCTGCCCAACGACAAAACTCGAAGAAAACATAATCAACACTTCTCATGTGATGGGTGGCCCATCACGTGAGATTCAAGGACGTATAACAGAACAGCAGATACGGAAGAAACTGAACTGAAACCTCTGAGTTCTAGCGAGATGAACTGACGTTTTTGTCTCTTCATTCAATCGGACGATATTTATAACTGTGAATATATTATAACTACTTGAAAATATTTCCTTAATATTTGTTTAAAGATATTGGGCAAATCGAATTTTCTTTGAGGATGTGTCGCTAACATAGCATCCAACTTAAAATGGCCATAACTTCGTTTATTTATTTATTAAAAATACAACAGTATAAATCTTATAAATATTAAATAAATACAAATATCTATATATAAGATTATATAACTGTATATATATATATATATATATATATATATATATATATATATACAGTTGGGCTACCTCAAGTTGTCATTTTAATATAAAAAAAAAAAACCTTGCTTTAACATTGTTTCTAAAAATTAATTGCTCGTGAATTACGTGGCATTTTAGGGAAAAAGCCTCAAGTTGCATAATGAGTTAACATGCTTATAAGTTAGTGCAATTGCATCAGATCTGCTCGCAGCTAACTACTAAATAGTTATAAGATTATGAGATATACACAATATGATATATACATAATGATGCCAAACTTATAACTATTTAGTAGTCAGCTGAAATAGAAAACTTCTCTTAATGCTAGCTACCTTCTAGTTACGAATTACGTACTTTTTACGTTTTTCAATCATTACTATATTTTCGTAAATGCACCATATTAATTAATATATGCGATAATTTTAGTTTTAAAAATCTGCATGTTATTTTGCGTGAAAAGGACTTCAAATCAGCCGTGGAATTCTTCCTTTACGGGATATTGCAAATCAGATTAAAATATAACGAATTATACAATAAACTGCGTGAACAAGTACAAAAAAAAAAGAAAGAAAAAAAGAAGCTGACTGGACTAATGGGCTGTTTCCAATGAATAGAATTTCCGCTGACGCCATGAGAAAAAAAATTTGCTTATTTTATACAGGAAACTGAAAATTTAATATCTTGTATATGTTAAGCGTGCATGAACAAAACACGATCTTTCATCATCTTCTCTCAAGCGCGTAGTCTCTGTTGTTAAATGAAAACTCCAACTTCCGTATCCCTCACCAAACATGTACGATACTTTTACTAGAGGGAGGAGACAACAATATCGATTTTCAATTTCCACAATTTTATAGGTTCTAGATTTCCTCAACAGATGACGCCTCATCATCAGATAGACGATAGTGTTTGCAGAGTTGGTAGTGATTAATTTGTTATTGGATTTAATATTGCACGTTCAGTTTCATCAGGGTTGTCGTACTTTATTAAACTCTAATGTTATAATTGCATTGGTAGTACATGGTCGTACGTAGCCTATATTTAGCAAATTATTAATGTGCCCAGAACATGGTATGGAATGCGATAATTCGAGATAATAATTTAGGTGGCTACTGTGTTTGTGTATGCGGACACACTCTTTTATCGAGAGATTTTAGTTCACCGCTATATGTTTTTGGTGTAATGAACACACTACATACAAAGCAAACTACACGTCGATCCTTATTAGGATCTTTTGTCATGTAAAATGTATTTATATATGTCATCATTATCAGTAAGCTACTTTTTCAAAGTTCTAACAAATGATTTGTAATCACATACATTAAAAAAACATGCCAGGAATCAGTTTTAAAGAGAGGAACTTCACAGTGAAAAATAAAAATTTCTGCTACGTTCAAATGGCGAATGTTTCATTGTATACTTGCGCAGCTACCCAAGTGTTAAGTGGAGTTTACGAATTCGATGTTTTTACGGGAGTTGAAATGTCACGGCTCAATATAGCGCTCAATGAGCCTTACGGTGTTCTGAGGCTGCGAGGACCAATGGATTTGATCACCGCTGCCACAGCCAGTTCTCAATTTAGCAATTATCATTATTTATTTAAATTGGTTGCTTCTATAAAAGTAGTTGTTTCCCTCTTACCTATTTACTAAGCTTCTTAAGGATATGAGAGAACATTTTTGATTATTCTACAGAACCTCGGATCATGTCTAAAATCAAGGCTTCAATTTACGCTTAAATTTATTCATTTATAAAGTGGTTTAGTTACAATAAGAACCCCCTCCTTCTTACTTAAAAAAAAAACGAAAAAAAAACACATGCCACTCTTTAATAATGCTAATTAACTGCGTTCTCTTCAAATCCTTAAGAAATTCATTACATAGGAGTATTCCTATGTCATAAATATCTTTCGTGTATTCTATGGATATAAGAGTATGAAAGAGTAAAATTAATGAGCAAAATAATAATATTATTATTAATAATAATCATAATATCAAATACGTAAAGTTATTTGATATGTGATTTATTGTAATTAATATTTAATTGCTAATAACCATTTTCCTAGATAAAATATGTAATATGAACTGCACTTCTTCAGAAGATTATGCCGAGAATGAATATCATTAGAACTGATTGGTGGTCTTCTCTTACGCTCAGCGGATAATTACGTATAAAGCATGAAAATTATATGATAATTTCTTTTTCTTTAAACTGGTTCTTGATTATATCATTATCCTTTGCAATAACAATTTTGAAATCATTTGATGCAGACTTTGCATAAGCACAAAATTCACTCCAATGATTAATTAACTAATCAGTATTCAAAATTTGTAAAAACATTTTTAATACATTCAACTGAAATCGCCAGTAATGAATTTAGATTAAAGTAGAATAAAAAGTAACAAGAACAATTCTTTGCAGCTCATAGAGACTGGCGCTACTGATTTTAATATTACAAAAGGGAACGTTATTAACTGTTGTGTTTAGTCCATAACAAGCTTAAAATTTGAGAAAAAAAAAATGTTGTCATATACATGAAGCAAATTTTGAAGGCTAATGATAAAATAACAATATTATTATTAATAATAATATTATTATTGTTATTATTATTGTTATTAATAAGCGACCAACAGTTGAATGTACAAAGAACAGAGAAAATCGACACAACCGAGCCAGAACTGGAGGAGGAACAGTGAATCAAGAACTACAACTCGGAGCAGCCGAAGTGGAAATAGACGAGATTACGATATTAAGAACAGAAGAAAAGCGGGAGAAGGCCCTAGTAGAATTCGATTAATTGAAGAAGAGGGTTGAAGTTAACAGATTATCTAAACGATAACAAAGTAACACTAGATACCATCGGCACAGCCATTTATTGTGCCGCTGTGGCAGGGATGAGGGAAGAGAAACCAAAGGCCAACAGAAAACAAAGCGCAAAGACAAGGAAACACAAGCCCAGAAAAGAAGGCTATAGAAGAGCTAAGAGTGAAGATAGACCAACTGACTCAGAACAAACTGGGTAACAGAAGTAAGAGGATGATCAGAAATGTTAAGACCGCCCCCAAGAAAGGCAACATGTACAACAAATACGAGACCTGTAATCAGAGAGTTGAAGAATACCTGGACACCCTCAAGATCTCCTGCACTCAGTAAGATGCTTCGCCGATATAGGGAGAATACGCAGAGAAAACAAACCCGAGATCTTTCTACAGGAACATTAGAAAGAGGAGAGGGAGGACAACGGATCCTCTACCCCCACGACCAGAAGGCACTTCAGGAGTTCTGGGGTAATCTGTAGCACAGCGAAGTTAACCATAACGACTCTGACCCCAGGATAGACCTAGAAAGGAAGAAAACCAAGGCCATACGAGAGGTGACAAATAGGGAGATTCACGAAGAAGAATTCAGCAAGTTCCACATATTGTTGTTGTTGTTGTAGTAGGGTTATAGGAGCATTGGTGACTAAGGCCGTATTTCTCCGTGTATATCGCCTGTAAATGCGTATATTCTGAAGTCGAGTTTCTGTTTGCTGGATGAAAAACCCGAGTTACCGGGAGAAAAAACCGTGCTGCCATCGCCTGAAACCGAATATGTCCCACAACTGGCGGATCCAATGAATAGATAACATTTACAACTACAGGCATAAGAAGTTCAACTGCACTCACAGACACATAGCACAGCAGTTCACTCAGATTATAAGGCATAGCTGACACAATCCCAGAGTCTCCGATTCAAGGAATCACCTATCTAAGGGCTAAGGACAAAGACACCACAAACCCAGAGAACTACAGACCAATAACCTGTCTTCCAACAACGTACAAGATACTGACCAGCTGCATAACCTAGAAAATACAGACTACTTGGAGAGCCAGAACAGAACATGGCAGAACATGGCAGAACAGCAAAACGGTTGCAAGCGAATGAGCAAAGAATCCAAGGCGTAATTAATCATTGATGCAGCAGTTATGGAGCAAGGCTACAAGAAGCACAGCAACCTGTACACTGCTTACATCGATTACCGCAAGGCTTTCAATTCCGTGCCTCATAGCTGGGTATCAGAGATGCTGAAGATCTATAAAGTCAATCCGACAGTGACAAACTTCCTAGAAACAGGCAGTGCGAAATGGGGTACCGCCATCAAGGTCGATAACATCACAACTAGACGGATCCCAATCAAGAGAGGAATCTTTTAGGAAAATGCCCTATGCCCACTGTGGTTCTTTTTAGTTCTCAACCCGCTGTCCACCATCCTCAACAACAGCAAGTACAG